>NC_056736.1:67392492-67459992 GCF_019279795.1 Protopterus annectens | reverse complement strand
CATCTCAGATGCTCAGGTAAGAGCCGCCCTCTCCAAAGCAAAAAACACAGCATCAATGGGACCAGATGGTGTCCCAGGCTGCATCCTACATGAACTCCAAGAAGAGCTAAACCCAAACATAAAACTACTGTTCAATCTTAGCCTTACTACAGGATATGTACCCAAAGAGTGGCGTACAGCAACAGTGGTCCCTCTCCACATAGGTGGTGCCTCAATGGATCCTGGAAACTATCGCCCCATAAGCCTGACTAGCTTGGTCTGCAAAGCTATGGAAAGGATCATCATGGACCTCATAAATAAAATATTGGGGACCTACAGACACTGGATCCTACCCAGTTTGGCTTTGTTAAGGGCAGATCCTGCCTCTTAAACCTGGTCAATTTCTTTGAAACAGTCACCAAGGCCATTGACGAGGGGAAGGTGGTCCACACAGCCTACCTGGACCTCGCAAAGCCTTCGATACAATACCCCACTCGGGCATTATAGATAAGCTCACCAGCTTAAATATAAACCCCTATGTCACTAGATGGGTTGCAAACTGGCTCAAGGACAGAACCCACATGGTTAGAATTGCTGGAGCCATGTCAGACTCCAAACCAGTTACAAGTGGCATCCCACAAGGCTCAGTCCTGGGACCTCTCTTGTTCGGTATATATTTCTCGGTACAGGCCAACACGGAAGGACTGTGGCTGACCAAGTTCGCAGATGACTGCAAACTGGGCGCCATAATCAACTCTCCAGCCGACACAAGCATCCTCCAAAAGGGCCTCATAGAAACAGACAACTGGTGCCAGAGCCATGGCCTCAAGCTAAACGCCAAAAAGTGTATAGTCATCCCCTTTGGCAAAACAAAGTGCCACAAATTACCACATAGGTGGTAATCCATTAAGTACAGAAGAAGTCATTAAGGACCTGGGGACCCAAGTTGATAGCAATCTCTCATTTGACAACCACGTGGCCAAAGTGGTTAGAATACATTTTATATAGCCCACCTAATCATGAAGGGATTCACATCTAGATCAGGAGAGGTCATCGTGCCTCTTTACTCATCCCTCATCAGGCCCATAATTGAGTACAATGCCCCTTTGGGATGTACCTTACCAGACACCTGCAGCAACTGGAAAGACCCCAAAAGTACCTCACCAAGAGGATCAAAGGGCTCAAACAGATGCCATATGCTGCCCGGTTAAAGAAACTACAGCTCTACTCAGTGGCATACCGCCTGCTCAGAGGCGATCTGTGCCTGACGTATAAAGCCATGTCCAACCCGGAATTAATGGACATGCTGCACCTCAGAAAATCCAAATCCCATCGAGCTATGTGCTCGAGAGACTTGAACCTCAGCAATGAAATAAATAGGACATGCTGGAGGGACAGATTCATAACCCAGAGGCTCCCTTCACTCTGGAATAAAATCCCAGTCCAGGTTAGGCAGAGTCCCACATTGACTCTCTTCAAGAGGAATCTTGATGAGTGGATGGGAGATCGTAGGTTTACCCCGGCTATCACTTCTGTGTCACTGTTAGACAGAGGCACAGTATACTAACCTCAAAAAAAGGCATAGCAAAATTAATTTAAAATGGGTGGCGAAAGCCAAACACACTCTGGCTAGGCTTATAAATGCCCTAGGGCAGATAGCCTAGTATGAACCTATGAACCTATTTAATAATGATATGCATCTATATGAGGTACAGAGATTTGGGAATATGTTTTCCTTTAGGATTGGTGTGATTAAGGAATATCTCCAAGAGGGTAGTTTTAAAGCATGTGACTGAATTTTTAATAGAGTTTTATGGAAGAGGGATAGTATCTTTGAAGGAAAAAGCCTATATATTTCCATAATTATGCCATCTATTCCTGGAGCTTTATTATTTTTCCCCTCTTTTATTGTATCTGCAATTTCTTTGTAGGATATGGGTGCTTGCAGATCTAGTTTTAAATTTTCTGGTATTTTTTTATATATTAGAACATTTTTCATCTAGATTTAATTGATCAATATGTATATTTTCTTTTTGGAAATGTTCCATATAGTGATTTCTATAGCCATCAAGAATGTCACCTATATCTGAGACATTTTCCCCTTTCTTTTCATGGACGATACTTTTAATGTTATTAACTTTTGATTGTATTTTGATTCTTGTGGATAAATTATGTGGCCAAGGTATTAATTTTTAGTTTTTTTAAAGCTAGAGTAGTTTTATGTGTTAGAATTTCATTCTATTTATTGTTTAATACTTCTACTTTCTTTTTCATCTCCAAATGTTTTTGATATTGTTTAGCTTTTCTGACAAAAGTTTGGATTGTAGATCTAATAATTCAGAATCCCATTCTCTGATTTTTTTATACCAAGTTAGGGTTTTACCATATATGTAAGCTTTTAATGAGTCCTATATCATTATTTTATTCATCTCTGTGGTGTAATTAATATCTAAGAAGAACTGTAATTCAGACAATAACCAGGGTTTGAACTCTTTAATTTTAGTTATATATGCTGGAATTCTGGAGTTAAAGATTAGTGGTTTGTACCCATTTTGAAGTTTTAGTATCAATGAACTGTGGTCTGAAAAGGGGCAGGTAGTGACTGAGAAATTAATGATTTTAGAGTGTAAGTCATGGGCAGCAAATATTTTATCTATTCTAGTTTGGGTACCAAATCTGTGATCTTGATGGGAAAACAACGAAGATTTATCTTCTTTAAATTTGAACGTATCTACAAGATGAAATTATTCTACCCACTTGTTTAAAGCTTTTGATACAGCAGATGTATGCAGTGGTCTTTTATTTGTAGTTTCAGAAATATCAAATATACAGTTAACATCTCCTCCTAATATTAGGTTGCCTTTATAATTATTGGAAATGAAATCCAAGTGTTTTTTAACAGTTCCTGTTCCAATGCCTGGGAACCAGTATAGATCGGCTAGGGTCCATACTCTGTTATTATATTTAACTATTACTAATGCCATAAGGCCTTCTTTATCTTCATACTTATAAATGATTTCTGGGTTAATCACATTTGTTTTCCATAAAATTGTTACCCCTTTTTTCTTTGTCTTATAAGTGGATTGTGCCAATATCATATATTCCTTAGAATTCCATTTGTAATTGTCATTTGTTTTGAAATGAGTTTCTTGAAGGAAGACAATTTGTGCTTTGTCCAGTTTTAAATATTTCAATAGATTTGATCTCTTGCTAGGATTGTTTAAGCCATTGGTATTTAAAGATAATAAAGTTAAATCCATCTTAGGTTATTTAGACTATGTATTTTTTGTTTTATTGTGACTATTAAACATTTTTCTCTGATGACTATAAAGTATATGTTTGAGCTTTTAAAGGAAATTATCAGTTTTATACTTTGAGTGTTTACCAATAAAGTAATGTTTTGATCAGGCATACTAAAAATGTTTTTGTGAAATAAAAAGTTAAATTAATAAATGTTAACAAAACAAAGGTCCGCACTAGCCATAGAATGAAAATAATTTCTAAGCTGATGGATAAACCTAAATCCATCAGATTATCACTCATACCTCGACAATCCAGAACATCTGAGCTCCATACATTGAATTATCATATGGAGAATATTTGTAATAGGAATAAGCAATATTTATATTATTTTGAACAGATATAGTACTATTGTTGACTAGACAGAATTCTAATACAATGTAAATGTCTACTTATTTTATGTCTACTTATTTTATAAGCAAATAATATTTACATGAAAGATAGATGACAAGCAATTCAATCATTGTAAAGTAGGATGTATCATATATAAAACCTCAGTAAAAGATTATAGCACACAGTTATTTAACATATTCACCTTTATTGATGAAGTCTTTCAAAACTTATTACTTAATATAAATAGATGGTAATAATATTTATACCTAATGTTTATAATACAATGTATTTTACTGGATATCTCAGAAGTTGTATTTCATTATTTGCCAGCATTTAAGGAATCACTTTGTTTGTTGCTAACTTACTTAAAGCATCACATTTGTTTTATGTAAACATTGATGAAAGTTAGTGCATTTTAATTATCAGTGCATCCCTCTTCCCCCCATTTCCTACACATAAGGATTTTCATATCTGTCATTTCTTATTATAAAATGAGTAAAATTATAGGTTAAAAACAACAAATTCACTTACTGTGATTAATGATTACAAGTTCCCTTTCCATTTTCATAAATTGCCATTTTATGGCATATACTGAACATTTTTAGATTTAAATGGCAATATTCTATTTTGTAGAATAAGCAAAGGTTAAACTGAGTGATTATTGTCAATTTAATACTATTTGTTCAGAATATGATTGTTACATTCTGTGACATTCCTAGTTCAGGCTTCTATTGTTTCCCTTGAACAACTTTGTCAGTTTAATGTCATGTATAAAACATTAGTTACCTTGGTAACAGCGTAAGTATTATGTATGGTCAAGATGTGTTACAAAACCACAATTCAAGTTAAAGCAATTATATGACTTTGGAGCGTTTCTCCAAGTTGGACTATCCCAGTCAAGAAATGTAAAATTTAAAAAAATAAATAAAATAAATTATGCACATTTACTTACCCGCGGTAGTGGTGCTGCGGTAGTGTTGTCACCTCACAGCAAGACGTTGTCCCGTTCAATTCTCAGCTAGAACATCTTCTGTGTGGAGACATGCGTGAATGGGCGTGGCTTCGTCGAAGGTTGTGCATCAGGGCTGGTAACTCGGCACATAAAAATCCACTACCAAACATTACCGGACCGGAGTTCCGCTGTGGCGACCCCTAACTGGGATAAGCCAAAAGACACAGCAACAACAACTTATATGAGAAAATAATCATGCTTCCCCTTGATGTTCAGTATAGTGTATGTCATTTATGACAAGTTAAAACAGTAGTGTTATTTATACTCAAGCCCATGTTATTAAACTAAGCATCTATTGTCAATTTAATACTATGTGCTCAGAATATGATTGTTACATTCGGATTCGGTGACATTTCAAGTTCAGGCTTCTATTGTTTCTCTTGAACAGCTTTGTCAGTTTGATGTCATGTATAAAACATTAGTTATCTTGGTAACCACTTAAGTATTATATATGGTCAAGATGGGTTACAAAAACTACAATTCAACTTAAAGCAATTACATGACTTGTTATGCATATTTACTTATATAAGAAAATCATCATGCTTCTCCTTGATGTTCAATGTAGTGTATGCCATTTATAACAAGTTAAAACAGTAGTGTTATTATACACAAGCCCGTGTTATTAAATCCTGTCTTTATTATCTAAATTCAGCAGACTGCTTCATCTTATATAATGATTATATATTTTATGTCTCTTCTTTTTCTTCTTCTTTCAGCTTTTCCTGGTTAGGAGTAGCCACAGTGGATCACCTGTCCGCTCATGATTGGCAGTAGAGTTTTACGGAATCGAATTGCCAGCCCGGAGCCCAACCTTCCAAGGAAGGCACACACATGCACACATTCATACCTAGGGCCAATTTAGAGTGTCCAATCCATCTACAGTGTATCTTTGAGATGTGGGAGGAAACCGGAGCACCCGGAGGAACCCCACGTGACCACAGGGAGGACATGCATATTTTATGTCTAGATTTACTAAAATCATACATTACATAACTAGTGTGTGTGTGTGTGTGTGTGTGTGTGTGTGTGTGTGTGTGTGTGTGTGTGTGTGTGTGTGTGTGTGTGTGTGTGTGTGTGTGGATTTTTTTTTTTTTTTTTTTTGGCTGTCGCTTAGTTATTTGAGAGACCACAAGCTGTAACGTTTATTCTTATTATTAGCTCCTTCCAAGCATGTTTATACAGTCCATAGACTTTAAATTATGAGACCCTTCTAGTTTCTTATTAGTTATATGTATATTTCTATCCTTACATACACACATATCAGTACTTCAAGCCCAGGCAATAATGCTCATCCAGTTTTGCAAGAATACCATTCACTAATTCATGTGGTGTGTTTCCAGGCTGTTCTTAAATATCCAAACCAATATTTGTCCTGTTCCATTTTACCAGCCCATTCCATGCAGTGGCCACTCTACCAGCAAACCACTCAACACACCCTCCATTCCCACAGATATTTCCATGAAGGAAATCCAATGATTCTCTAGCACTTCCCAGCAACCCCAAACGCTCCTAGAATCAGCTATCCCCATATGCCCAACACGTCTGAGTAAGCTCACCTCCCAGACCATTGCAAAGGGTACTGCACAAGACCAAGTGCTCTTAGTCTTTCACAATAGCTCAGACTTCCACTCTTATGTAAGTCCTTAATGTGTTTGGACCAAAATACATTTTAAATAAAAAATTGTGCTTAGTATTTAATTTTTTTATAAAGAATCAACTTAATGAGCTAAACGAAGTGTTGGGAGACCATCAATATGTGTACATCTGGTTTAAAATAGCCCTTATATATATATATATATATATATATATATATATATATATATATATATATATTTTTTTTTTTTTTAAACTAAAAACGCCATTGCCGAGAATTATGTTGGAGGCTCCTCAGAACCGTTAAGCATTATGGTCACTCTGTCACCCCCTTCCCCTGGATCCAGGCTAAAACACCAAATGTCTCTTCCTAATTTACAAGCGTCAGTAAACCTCAATCACAAGCCACAACTCACAGCTTCCCGGAGACGAAAATGGCAACATATAACAGCTGCCAAACACAGCTGCATCCACATACACCATGTCAGGCTTAATCAAACAGCACTCAAAGCCATGATACCTGCCATAATTGATATCAATTATGTTTAAACAGAATAATAATGACACCTGCACTAGCTGCCAGACACGGCTGCATCCACGCCCACCATATCAGGACCAACTAAGCAGCACTCAGAGCCATGATATCTGCCACAATTGACACCAACTATGTTTAAACAGAATAACAATGACATCTGTACTAACTGCCAGACACAGCTGCATCCACGTACACCATATCAGGATTGATCAAACAGCACTTTTAGCTGTGATACCTGCCATAATTGATATTAACTATATTTAGACAGAATAATGATGACATTTGTACAAAGAGCTTGCTACTATTATTTAACCAGGATATACATAACATTTCTAAATCATACTTTAACTGAAGAAGGCATTAGTCTCCATGACAGCATTTTTTTTCAAAACACTCTACTGTTACTGCTATTATATATGATGTTAATGTGTTCCATTTGAGTCTGAACTCTGATGAATGGTACCTTGTTGAATTAGTTAATTAATTACTTAAGTTATTATAAGTAAAATCAATAAAAAATGAACAAGATAAGTATTCACTGAGTACAAGTCGGGGAATAGAAACATCTGTGTCTGTATTGTATGTTGCTTTGTTTGGCTTATATATAATGTAAATAGTAACCCATCTTGACCTACCTTTGTTTGTGAAGAATTATTGGACTCCTTGAACATTCTAAATAAATCATTACTGTTTCTCAGTTGTTTAAGTAACCCTTCTTTATTAAATAAAAGCAGATGACAAGTGATGTACCATATCAATCGATACTTTGAGAGATGTAGTTGTAAGAGTTATTTTTTGGGACAGCTATCTTGGAATCAGTTTTTTGTTTCTTCTTCTTTCTAGCATCAGTCCAATGATTTGTTTCTTTTATTCTTTTAAGAGTAGGGGCCATCAATTCCATTTCTTCTGGGATAGACACTATGTTGTTGTTTTTGATGAATATAGTAGCTTCTTCTAAGTCATTAAAGGTCTCATCTCATTGGCAAAAAGTATTTTTCTCTTGGCTGGAAAGGCCAGCTGCGCTTTAATGTTGTTTTGTTTCAACAGTTTTATTATTGGCCAGACGTTTTTCATTTGTTCTAGTATTCTGGAATAATAATCATTGTCAAACCTTATCGGGCTTTGATTGTATTTTAAGGGTGATTTTCTCCAAGCAGATTTTAATATTAGTTCCTTGTCCAGAAATGAAAGAAATCTTATAACTATGGATCTAGGTGGAGTATTTGTTGAGTTAGAAGCAGGTTTCCTCTGTGCTCTATGCACCCTTTCAATTCCAAATGAAAGTCCGTCTTTCAAGTCTAAAAATTCAGGAATCCAGGTTGTTAAAAATGAAATAATGTCTTCACCTTCAGTCTTTTCAGGCATACCAAAGATCCTTATGTTGTTTCTCCTTTCCCTGTTTTCTAAGTCATCTATTTTGTTAACCAGCCATGTATTCTGTTTAAGCAGAAATTCTTTTTGGAATTCTTCCTCTTTGAGTCTCCCTTCAATGTCATTTAGAGAAGTCTTTATATTTGTTATTTTTGAATGGTGTTGCTGTAATAGTTCCTTAAGAGTATCAGTCTGTTTTTGAGAATTTAATTTGAGGTTTTCTACGTCATTTTTAAAGCCATCCATCTTCAAAGATAATTCCTGTAAGGCAGATGTCATCAATTGCAGTTCTTTTTTCAAAGCAGCATTTGGGTGAGAATTCCTTGAGTTGTTCATATTCAGTGACTCAATATATCTCCAAGTTACTTGACAGGAAAAGTTTTGCATATCTCCACCAAAATTGATATTTATGTAGTTTATTAGTTTATCTATAGATTTCTGATGATTTAAACTTAAAAATAATAACATTTTCCTATATTATTATACTAGTTTATGGAGCTCTCAAAATTCACTGCTCTCAGTTGGCCATCTAGGCTCTGCCCCTCCACTATATTAAATTTAGTTGCTTATAGCCTGTCTATCAGCAAAAAATGTGGATACCAACAGTCTCACCAGTGTCATGACCTATCCCTTATAAACTGATTAAAAAGACAGCAGCTACAACATTTACAAATGAATAAAGAAATAAAGGAAATACATTACTTACGATAAAATTAATTAAAAGCATAGAAAAAAAGCAACTAAAACTACAAGCCAATTAATTGATTGCACAGAAAAAAATAAAGAACATATTTTAAAGAGATAGTTGGCAACAGTATAACTCTAACTGCATCTAAATATTTACTTTTAATTTACCCTCTCTGTGAAAGAAGGCTGTACTTTTTCTCTCAAAAGTCCCTGTAAAAATGCTTTACTGCTTTAAGTTTGAATGCAGTTTATCAAATCTATAATGCAGAATAAATAAATATGAAAAGACAGCCACCCTTATTCAGCTTCCTCTGCATCTTATAGGTTTTCCATATCCAAACAGAAGTCCAAACAGAAAAGAAAGATCACCAGTAATTGCTCAGTACTCCTAAGAGGTTAATGTTTTCAAAGCAAAACAGATTTTTTTTCTCTCTCTTTTAAACCAGTCTGTTTAGCACACAAGAGGTTTCTATTTTAACATGAGGTAATGCAGTGTGAGAGGCAACAATGAGTGTGAACTCTGTTACATTATAATATATACAGCTGCACCTTTTTAAAAGAGCAGTTATAAATTTCACACATCTGATAAAGTGTACTACTGTTGACATTTCTATATCTAAGAAAATATACAACTTCTGTCATCAAAATTTTACAATAACCACCCCCACCTAAAATGCATTGTAAATATGATTGCCACTGTACTTGCATGGCTTTTAGAATGGAGAATTTGTGCATCAGTAAGCATAACCTCAGTCAACTATGGAAAATTGTTTTACTCTTAATCTTGCTGTTAATTCTCTTAGCAAAGGGAACTGATGTCCCCTTTAAACCCCCTCCCTTTTCAAATTAGATTGTAAAGTGGTTAATGATGGCTGACAAGTCCTCCTTACAAATGGAATTAATTGAAATTATACAATGACCTCCCATCAATATTCCAAAACGTGCATGCTGATTGGTCAGTGTGCCCATTGTAAATCAGACTTATTCTAATGGAAAAAGGTCCGATCGCCCAGACTTTTTCCATTAGTATAAGTGTTTTTTTTTTTTTAGACAGCAACGGAGAATTGAATAGCTCCGTTGCTGTAATCTTGCTATGTTAAACGGGTTTAACATAGCAAGATAGCTTAAAAAAAAGCAACGGAGATCTTCCTTTATCCGTTGCTTCCACACACAGCTCTGATGTACTGCATAAGCATACACATGTGCAGTATATCAGAACTGACACAGAATACCGGATAGCTGCGGAAGGGCAGCACGGAGGCATTATACAATGCCATTATTTAAGAACCGTAAGTATTTTTTTTCATGTCATTGTATAATAGCAATAACCCACTTCTGGGTGTGGGTAATGCTGGATTTACCCACGGTTGTCTTTGTTTGGCTACTCGGGCTTCACTCTCGTGACCAAACCACACCAACCATGGGTAAATCAAGCATTACCCACACCCAGGCTTGGGTTATTGCTTAAGTAGAGTTTGTCAGCATTCATTTTGTGACGTACTGTGAACTTAAAGTTAGGCTATCTGTTTTGGGGGATAATTATAGTAGAATAATACTCTTCAAATAAGAATTTATAAATAATGATTAAGTACTGTATATAAATAATTCTGTTAAGGTGGTCATGACTAAATGGACAAAACTGTTGACATTTCCTGTGAACATTTAAAGTTTTATGAACTGCTCTGAGGCTGTAATTACCATAAAACTTTGCCCAGTAATGCTTAATAACAAATATAATGTATTTCTTGTGCTCTATAGCTCTCTTTCTCTCTGCTTTTGTTTCTTTTCTTGGCAATGTTTCCTTTCCATGTGCTACTGCTTACTTCATCTTTATTGTTTCTTGACTCTAGATTAGACAGTGAGGAACTGGTCTCTAATAGCCTGAATTAGCTGTTTCTTAATATTGCGCTTACATTGGTTTCACTACATTTCATGAGAATTACCTCCCCTAAAGTTTCACCCAGAAGAAATACACTGGTCAAAGTTTTAATGAAACCCAAAACTAAAAAAAGTGTTTTTAGCAGAGGGACAAGCTGCTGTGCACTCCCCACATAACAGCTGCATTCTATCCCCCTACTCATATCTACCAACTCAATAGTTGCTCAATCATAGAGAAAAAATAAGGAGCACACAGAAATTGAATCACTGCCAAAATACAAGTAAAAACCATACCAGTAGTGATTTTCCAAAGGGCAACAACCATTTGGGAGTTTAACACTGGGAAATTGTACTCTGTCAGTTAAAAATCTCATCCATTTTACACTCAGCTAAGAGTAGGGAAGCTGTTTCTGTTTTATGTACCCATTGTGCTTCACAGAATGCTCTCCTACATCCATCAATATAAAGACAGCTACAGCATTTTTTTATTCCAGGTCTGTCTCTACCTCTGGTTGTTTGTGCTTCAGTAAAGAAGTCGTAGGGTCTGTTTAATTAACTTTTGGTTTCTAGTGCCAGCTTCTTTGCAAAATCTTACTGTGGAAGGCCTTTCAGCCTTTTGGCTAAAATCAAGTGAACCTCTTATGTTGTTTTATTGTGATTATTCATAGTGGTGTATACCTTTTAGCTATTTATTTTTCCTATTTTGACCGACTTTGTCTTGCTTTTCTTAGGTTTATCGATTTTCTATATACTGTTAGACCTTTCGTTGGGTGTTTGATACTCTTTGGGTTATTTAAGGCTCTATACACTATTAAATAACTAAACTAAGATTACACAAACAATTATTACTTTATATGGTCTCTTACCTGAAGACTATACTGAAAAGTAAGAAAGTACTTCTCTTTCTGACCTTCTGCTATGATTTTTAATGTTTAGAGGTTCAGAGTTAACTGAGATGTTCCAGCTTTTACAGCATGTTTAATGAACATTGCATTATCTCTGCTACTTCACATTTTAGCTATTTAAATTGCTTATACATCAGTGGTTTGTACCTCATTCTGAAATTATTTGAAATGTCATTGTGTTGTTAATCTACCTGGGAGCCATTCTGTCAAGTAGTCCAGAGTACAGCAGAAGGATTTAATGAATTAAATTTGCAGTAGAATGGGGCTGGAAGAAAGGTAGATTGCAAAAAAGTGAGAATGCTTTGGTGGCTAGAAGTCAGGTCGCTTGTATGAGCAATAGGTGGTCCCAAATAAATGATTTGCAAAGAGTGATGGCTGCCGCTGATATATTAAGGTAAAGAAGTTCATGCATGAGAAGATCAGTTAGGTGGGTGAAATACATATGAAGTGCTGGAGTTTTCCTTCTTGGTCTTCCAATTACAATAAATTCCAATCAGTTTGAGTATCTCAGTTAAACAAAGCATACTAAAATGATTAACTGTACTAGAAGTACAGTAACAACATATCAAACTTCATAATTAAGATACTGTACATTCAGTCGTAATAATCACATTTTAACAGTATCCTTTGAAAACGTTATCTTCAGTCACCACTGAGTATCATATTCAAATGTATACATGCCAGGTAATATTAATTACTGTTTTAGTTAATTAACTGTTTTCCATAGGAGGGAACAGCCTCAACCTTCAGCTAGGCACACATGACCCCACTGTGACACATGCTGTATATATTGCTTTGCGACTAATATGAAGTTGTAATTGGTTTCAATTAAGTAATAAATTTAGACCCTTCAAATACACATTAATGCAAACACTGAAATTAGCTTTTAAATTAATGTTAGGCAAGTAAAATTATGACATTAACTTCCATTATTCTAGTAATATCATTGCTTTTACTAAATAAAAAGGAATGTTTTTGCAACAAGCATACTGAGCTAGATTCTATGTTAGCTTGGTTTCTATGAAGAATAATTACTTGTTTGTTGGTCAGGCTGTTCATGAAAAAGGCCCTTGTATCAATGTAAAAAACTAAATAAATAGATAACAAGTCAACATATTTACTATGTAATGTCTTCTTTGCAATATCAAGTAAATGTGTACAAAATCTGTAGCTTCTTAAAGCAGGGTGGGCTGACTTGAGATAAAAAATCTTCTGTTGTCCTGCTTTTTTTCTGTCTGAATGATAACTGATTTTTTTACCACATAGAAAAGTTTGGTCTTTCCACTTTTGCACTTTATGACATTTGGCTCATAATAGTATCTTCCAATAGCTCAGTATTCAGAAATTAAGCCAAGGCTAATCTATTAAAACTGAGTGATGACCTGTGTAAATTCAAAAGCCCCTTCCATTTTGACGACCCCACTGCTTATACAGAATACTTCACTGCCAATTTCCGTGAACATGTAAATAGCTGCATAGATGCATCTGACTCCCTCAGAAATAAATACAATGCCAGATTTAAAAATAAAGCCCTGTGGTAGAAATCTAATATAAACAGACCCTATAATAAAAGCTAAACTTAATTCCACACAAAAATAAATTTAATTCCAAGATGCCAATAACAATTTTGTTAAACTTAACAAAGCCATCTGGAGTCTCATCAAATCAACCAAAGCCAGGTATGAGGTAAAATTAGCCGCTCTGGCAAAAGATAACAAAAAGCCTTCTTTAGCTATGTCAGAAATCTTAGAAACAATGCCTATCACTGTGCAGAGCTAATAGTAAAAGGATATCACATACTCAGACCAAAAGGACCTGTCTGCTTGTGGACACAATTTTTTTCAAATTTCATCCTCTTTTCCCTCCTGTATTCCCTGATCACACAACTGCATCTATGCTCTCCCCTCAAATCACCCAATAACAAGTCATCAAAGCAATATACAAAGCCAAGCCACTGCTTATGTAGCCTTCAAAGAGGCCTTGTGCCAAGTGAATGGAAAACAACAACAATGATATGCTTGCATTAAAGTGGGGCATCAGTGGACCTGGGTAATGAAAGACCTATAAGCCTGACCAGAGTCATCTGTAAAGCAATGGAAAGGATCAGTATGCAATTAATAAATACAGTTTCATAGATTAATAGGTACTTACTTGGTTATTGATCTGAGAGGATCTTAAGAAGCCTAGCCTAACATTCTCATGGCAGTTTTTAGACATACATCTTGTGTGTGAATAACCCAGTGGCAGGCAGAGCGAGGATATTTTGGGACATTTACTTGTTGCTCCTTTCTTTGAGGGGACATTGGTGCTACTCGTATACCAGAGTAAATTTGAGGTTTCCCATCCATTCATCAAAATTATATTTGAATGAGTAATTGAAGTACTTTGCTTTATACTGAGTGGAATATGGTGCCTAAATCACAAAAACAATGTAGACAGTATGACAGTATTGTCCCTCTCCTTGGTATCATACAAGATTCTAAGAAGCAATATCTGCCTTTCATACAGAGCCTCAACAGTCACTCCATTTCAGACCTATTACATATCCACAAGTCCAGTGGTACCAGAACACCTGCTCAAGGGATCTCAATCTCTTTTGTAACATAACTAGAACATGCTGGAAGGATAAGTATATATCACAGACATACCATATCTTGGAACGGTCTTCCACTTCACAAAAAAGTAAAGTACTTCTCTTACTCTGTTCAGATGTACTTTGGATACGTGGATCACAAAATACAAATTCACCCTTAGTTTTGTACCCACATCCCTCATGGATAGATTGTGTAACAAATGTATATGTGTACGCAATCCAGTGTAATATCACTATGATTGTCACATGTAATTACATACTTCTCTCCTAACATGTAGATATGGTCCTTCATGTACATTGCATTATTGTGGAGAGCACTGACATGTTTCACATTATGGTATGCCACAGACATTCATTGTTGTAAACCAATGGCTTATCAGTCAAACATACCTGCAACTTCATGGCAGGATGATTGCACACTTTTATTGTTTCAGATTTGCATTATGTACATTGACAAGACATACATGCAAGTCAAATATAGGACAGTATAGCGTAGAATAACATTGATGGATTATGTGAGAATATGTTAACCAAACTTGTAACACAGCTGCAAGTGTAAACACTGTAGAGCATTATTTAATACATTAAATAATTTAATACATTTAATACATAATACATTAAATGACTGAATTAATTGAGTCAACCTCATTCTGAAATCAAAATAATCAAAATAACCTGTTAACAAAATGAATACAGACATGCAAACTTCGTACAACCTAAAACAATAATTATTTAATTTTCTTTTTTGTATGTTACATTTTGAGTACAGCTCTAGAAAGCTGAATTGTGCTGATGATGTCAAATTATTAGCGCATGCATAATCATATCTTGAACTTAGAATGGGAATTAGCAGCACTCTGCGTTGCTTTGCGCTGACTTTCGAGCAAAGATTGGCATTAGGGAGCAGGCACATTAATATAGCACAGGCTGATGATGTGATAAGGAAAGGTGGAGCCATCATTTACAGCCACAGGAGGCAGACAAAAAATTCTGATTCAAACCTTTAGAGCGTTTTAAGAAAAACATTTATACCTGAGTATTATCTATGCACACCATACAGAAAGTCATACTTCTGACAGTCAATATTTGACAGCAGATTTCAGTAATCGTGAATGTATATATTCATCTTCATTGCCGTATTGACCACTGTAATCTGTAAATCTAACTCTTCAGTTTGTTGAAAAGTATATTTTATGTAATATACATAGCTAAGCACAGCAGTGAGTAGTGCAACGGAGAAATACAGCCAATAGCAATAAAATCACAAACTGTTACCATAAGCAGTGTACTTCCATTTAGCCTTAGTTGCATTTGTTGCCTCGTGCCAAACATTGCACAAATGCAGCAGTGGAACAATAACGTTACAGAAGGGATAGTGACAGGGAAGAGATGGTGGAAGGAACAAAGAAGCTTATGACAAAAGAAGGAAAATGTTGGATCATAACACTATGTAGCCAATAAGTACACATAAAATAGTGTACCAAAAACAGTCAGTAACACTTTGTTAATGGCTGGATTAGAACTCTTAATAGAAGTCTAAAATCTATCTATACATGTGAACATTAGCTCATCATGCCACAAAGGAATTAATAGTGAAGCGCAGTGACAACTTACTAAAGTAAAAGGGGTGAACAGAGAGGAATAGCAAAAATATATTGTGTGGGACATGAAGGAGCAGCTGCATGCCTTTTACTCTTATTTGTTAAATCATTAATCTGTCATTTTCTGTACAATACAGTGCTTGCCATAGGGAGAAATACGGGGCAGAAGAGTGCAATGAACATAAAAACATAAGCAGGATAAAGTTGGCTTAATAAGTCTCCCTGTTGGAGCTGCAGTGTTTTTGCAAATAATGTCTTGCTGTGCTATTCAAATGTTATGTTAATGAAATGTTTTATACGAGAGAAATACAGATGTTTGCAGTTAAATATATGATAGGAATATTACATGTCATGAATGTATAGACTGACCTGAAGCTGTAATCGAACCTATGCACTATGCAAAAACATCAGTTTATGAACAGGGTGAGTATCCCAACACACCACTTAGGAACGCCTGTTTTACTATATCCATCTACCTAAGAACAGTTACATGAACTGCATCACAGTACTGTCTTTACTTTGTATTCTCATAGTGCAGCAGATTTAAGCACATTTGCATAAAAGTAACCTGACCACTGCAGATTAAATTGAAATCATCAGCTTTTGCACTAATAAGTAAAACAGTGTTCACTGTCACTCAGCATTCCTGTGCTATGCCAACCTCCATGCAAATGCCAAGGACATAATGTTTTTCCATGTGCCATTTCTGGCCATCATACCTCTCAATCTCTTAAACGAAGAAATCTGGATAAAGCCTGACTTAATGGGGGTACAAAGGCACAAAAATTGGGACAGATTGTAAATACTGCTCTTACAAACTTAAGAGACTTGCTAGAATAATAGGGTATACATTAAAATGCATTTTCTAAAGGATATGAAGTCTAAAACTCATATGTATGACATTATTTACTAACTTAATTCTTCAGATCATCCTAGTGATTTGCCTGAAAACCAAAAATTTTATGAGGAACAGACCAAAAATTTGAGGCAAAAATTTGGATAGTCTCCAAAAATCTAGATAGTTTCGAGGTTTGCCGTGTGTTGTGTGTGAATCTATTTTTTGACCAGAACAAACATGTGACAAAGGAGTGGATAAGACAGTCATGAAAATGGGGATGGTAAGCAGAGTGTAGGATGCAGGGAAAAGAATACAGGAATTAGCAGGAGGGTTGTGGGAGAGCAACATAGCTATCCACTTCTTCACAACTTAACATGCACAATTGTACACACAATTTCATGACATTGGAGAGTCACCACACCTGTGATGGGTGACAACAACTGAATAATGTTGTATGGCCTACTGGAAAAAAATCAAGTGTGTCCAGATTGACCAGATGACACATAGCTGAACTGGGAGGGAGTACGGATAAAGGAATGTTGTAAATTATACTTAGGAAAGAGAGAAACAGGTAGGTAGGGTAAGTTATGAAGTATGTGCAGGCATACAGGACATACAAGACAGATGGGCATGGTGATGGAGACAAAAGGTTGGGGACTCCATGATTGGGGATAGGTATGCTACATCAGAGGTGCACCCACATCTATCTTGAGAACAGCGAGAATCTAGTCATCACCCTGAGAACTGTCATTACTGTCTCCTGCAGCAGCTCCCTGTGTCAGTGACAGACATGGCATCATCTTTACAATATGATACAGCACCTTTTCTAGCCTGCCAACATGTGCACTGAGACCCCTCTCCATTATATCCTTTACCAGCCCTGTCAATTCCTGTCAGAAGAGAGAATTGCCACCTCCACTGGTACTGCAAGAAGTGCATTGCAGTAACATATTCATCTTTTCTCATATATCATTGCAACATCAGAAATCAACTTTGTGGTACACGTTATCAGACTTAGAGTTAATAACAATGTGAAAGTGGACAGACAGCTCGCATGCTGTTAGTAACAATTAGTAACAAAGGTTGCTTATTAAACAAAAACACAATGGTATCACAAAATGTGATTAAATGTGTATTCAAACCACCTTCTGTAAAATTATCTGTTAAGTAGATCCAAACCATGCATCAGCTGTCTTTTTTCTTGAAGTTCATTGCACTTAAACCTTATGCCACAGAGAAAGCTATCCAGCAGGTGTATTTTCTACACTGTGTACTATCCAGTGTTCTGCCAGCTGTGCAATGCCAACAAGCTTCTGTGTTCTACTTAAGGCACTCTAAAATTTTCACTTTTTTCCTTAAGCCATGAAAGTACATTTCACACTGGTAGGCAGCACACAAATGCAAGAGGCAATATTTATCAGAATCATTCACACAACTTTTTTGTGATAAGCTGAAGGAACGTGAAATATCTTGCAATATCAGGACTTTAGCTAATGCCATGGGAGTTTAGAAGGCCACATGGGGCAGCAGAATGCTTTCATTATTCACATAGCACACACAATTAATATTTACACAATTTCAAATGACTTATCTCTCACTTTTAGTCAATACTAACCTTACTTGATTTTCCTACATCAACACATTCATACACCAAAATGAGTGTAAGATTTTTTATGTGATAAGCTGAAGAAACATGAAATGAATCCCAGTGCATATCTAGCAATGAACAGAGCTACTATTGCATTACACTGACAAATACAGCCTTCTCACATCTTGCCACATCAGTAATATCATGCTTTGCAGTATCAGGACTTTAGCTAATGCCATGGGAATTTAGAAGGCCACAGGGAGCAGCAGAAATGCTTTCGTTATTCACAAACCACACACAATTAATATTAACATAATTTCAAATGACTTATCTCTCACTTTTAGTCATTACTAACCTTACTTGAGTTTCCCACATCAGAACATTCATACACCAAAATGAGTATCAATATTTAGTATAGTCTCCCTCAGCAAAATGATAAGTGAACAGGTTTCAGACTATGCATCATCTGCCCAGACTCCTGAGGAAAGTGCAACAATGCCCATCTTCCTTGTTCTATTCCAAATAAAATTTGTCCGTTTTTACCTTGGACAGTGATCTGCTGTTCACTGCTACTGACCCCTGTCAGTCAACTTAGAGTATTGCCATATGGCATGCAAATGATAAAGGGAAAAATATCAATAATTTTAAGTGGGCATTTCTGATGTTTAATCAACTTTGGTATCTTGAAACAAGAACCTGTATGACTCTGTACCCTCAAACAAGGGTATTAAGGTCAATCCCATATGAGCCACAAAGACATATATTTGCAAAGGCAAAAAAGTTTAGATGCACTGCATCAAGCCACATTGAAAGTGCAACAGAAACAAGTTAAAATGAAAGTTTTCCGTTCCCATTTGACATAAATATCTGGATTATTGTGATATTGCCAACAGATAGGATATCCATGCACTCACACAATATTAAACAAAAACTGCACACAGTGCAGTTATATTCCTTTCTTAATGGTGCGTCATTCTCTTATCTATGCTTTCTTCAGGGCAATTTTACTCTTTTTTATTGCATATGTTATCTGTATCAGTGCTTAAAGTACTCCCTCAAATATTAGCAACATTTTTTAGTAAGAGGCAATAACTGTGGTCATTGAAGCCAGCATTTGAATATTAGGAATGTTGCTCTCCTTAATCAATGTACTGTCAGACTTTTTGGTAAGTTTTTGATTCCTTCTACACCCTCAGTAAGTGTACATTAAAGAGGGGCAACTGTGAAACCCTGATTGTTCTTACAGTTATAGACACGCCATTGGCAAGCCATTAGCAGGTAACACTTCTCAATGCTTGTCCTTGCATCCTTGCAGTGCTAGCATGTGTCCATGTAATCGTGTAGCTTCTTATACCACATTTACATACCCTATACTTAGTGCAGATTGTGGTATTCAGGAAAGTTTATGATTTATCACCTCATTTGCATACTATTTTTTATCTTAATGTTTTACTTTATCCCTTTCTTTTGGCATAGCCCAGGTATATCAGTTATGGCTGCATTATAAAAAGTATGTTAAGAACACTTCCTGACCTATATTTTTTAGGTTATATTTAATTGTTGTTTGCACAGTTATTGCAGATGAGTGTATTATAACTTTGTAGCAAGATCTGGCATTTTTATCTCTGTTAGCAGAAAGAAAAAGTGTTACATTTGTGATTTCTACCTGACTGCCCTTCACAGCAGCTGAGATGTTACATTTCTAATGCTACTTTTTGAATTTGCATTGTTAATGCCGTTATGTATTTTACAGTTAAGCCTGTGTTATCTGTATTACAGAACTGTTGCAAACTGTTGTTGATATTTGATTTAGAATATTTTTGGTGGGTAGAGGGGCTGTCCTAACTTGTATGTAGTCACTGGGTGCATTACCTTTTAAATTGCATGCATGCTGGATGCATGCATTCATACATAATTGAGTTCACAGCCATCCTGTCTGTGTAGTATATATTTAATTATGTGTTTGTTTCCTGTTTCATCTACTACAGGGATATGGTACCAAAAAAGAAATGTGTACCCCGCAAACCACCATACACTGATGCAGAAAATGAAGTCATTATCCAGGCCTTACATCAACATGGTGCTTTTCTGTTAGGGGAGGTTGAGGTGACCATTTTACCTGAATATGTCCGTTGGTGGTTGATGACATCAGTGCTGTCAGTCGACATGGGACAACTTTCTCATATGACACCAGGCAAGTAATATAACTTCTGCCTACCTCAGATGGCTGCAATTGCCCAGGAACAGGTGGCTACAGATAGCTTGGCAGAGGGCTCACACAGAATCCTTGATGCTGGTGCTGATGTGGACAACAGACCCAGAGTGTCTCAAGCAGACCTATATATAATATATGTATATATATATATATATATATATATATATATGTATGCATGTATGTATATCTCCAGTGATAAGTGTAAGTCAGATGGCACAGTCATAGAGAAATAGAGGAGCGTGTTGAGGGGGTTTTATATGAGAATATTTTTAATCTGCATATGTGAAGGGGATTGTTCTCTTTTTCTTGTTTTATTTGGACTGTGACATTTATCAGCCTTCTTTTCTTTCCCTTTCTCACCTACAGGGACATCTGGATTACAGGCTACTAGTCCATCTGCTCATGGTAACCATGCATTTTGTTATTGTTATTACTGTATATAATATAGATTCAGGTTTATATAAGAGTAAAAGGGGTCTATATTATAACATCGAAATTCAAAAATTTCGAATGTTATAACATCGAACCCTTTAGTGCAAAAGCTGAGAATAGCGAAGCCTCGGAACATCGACATTTTACCTAGGGTAAGTTTTCGGTGGTCCGTGGCTTCGCTATTTACAGCAGTGTGATGTGATGGTTATGGACAGGGTTTAGGGAAGTGATCGAACGGAGGTTACGGATTGGTTCAGGTGAGTGTGGTGCGATGGTTACAGACCGGGTTAAGGTAAGTGAGCGAATGGACTGGGTTGAGGTGAGTGTGCAGTAGTTAGGGACTTTAGGGTTAGGGCACAGGTGAGTGTGTGGTAGTGACAGACTTTAGGGTTAGGAGTGGGTTAAGTGAGTTAGGGTAGGGCGCAGGTCAGGTAAATGTGCGATTGTGTAGAAGTTAGGGTTAGGGTGGGGTAGGTGAGTTAGGGTTAGGGAGCGGGTAAGGTGAGTGTGCGATAGTTAGGGACCTTAGGGTTAGGGTTGGGTTAAGGTAAGTGGGTAGCTAGTGGTGTATGTCTGGTTTAGTGTAGGGGTTCGTGAAGTGTATGTGTGTGGATTATTTATTTTGGTGTGGTTGAGTTGTGCGTATGTTTGTCGGAACAGCAAATTGTTTCCCTGGGAAAAAATTTGCTATTCTGACTGTTCGGTTTTCTGGTGTTTCGATTAAATGGGGTCGATATTATAACATTCGATGTTTTTAGACTTCAGTGTCATAATATAGACCTGAGTAAAAGTTGGGTTCTTTTAGCATCTATTGGAGTTTAACATACCTTTTGTATAAGGAAAATATGTAATTAATTTTATTCTCTATTTCTCTTTTTGTTGTGCTTATTACATGTTATCATAAGTGATCCTGAGAGTGGCATTGTAGAACTTCTACCATCTGATGTCAAAGTATCAGTAGCCTCTGATGATGATGGTGGCAATGAAGAGGCACAGTATAGTGATGCAGATGGTGACCTAACACTGAGGTTGTAGCTATCACCTCCCCTTCCCATATTTCAGATGCAGTCAGCATGCCTACACATCCCCATAACACAGAGACCTCTGATATAAGGCAGGTTTAGGATGACATAGTTGATCAGGGTACTGTAGTTACTCTGGTTGCATAGCTGGTAGCTTCTCCCCATATCCATCGTTAGGACAGGGAACACATAGGAGATCTGATAGAGGTGCTCAGGAGAGGCCCACTGTCCACCATCCTTCTGATGCTGGTGTGTCATTAGGTGCCACTAGACTTATGTGCAGGGTTGTAGTGGAGACACAGGCACATTCCATCCAGGCCTCAGAAGAGACAGTGCGACTACTAAATATTGTGCATTCTGACATGTTTTCTCCCTGAACTGTGTGAGCTATTCCTTGGACAAGATGAATGATACACTGGCTCAGGCAGTGTTTGTGATGAAATGACTGTTGGGGGAGGGGGCATCCATGTGGCCAGAGAGCCGCTACGTCTTTTGGTGTTAGCAGATGTGGCTGCACAAAATCCTGCTCCTGTAGCCTGCTCTGTTAGTGATTGCAATGTTCACACCCAGACATGGTAGGCCATGGGGCTGTGTTCCTGGATGTAGACTTGAGGAGAGCTCATCCAGCAGACATCACTCATGTTCAGGTACTACCCCAATGTCTAGCCAAAGCTTTGGAAGAAGCAGTGCAGCTCCTGGCAGAGGCAGTTCTTGTGGTCAGGGTGACAATGCTGAACTGACTAGTCTACCATGCACAGCTCACACCTGTCCGAGATGCCAGGAAGTAATGCTAGCACAGTGCTTGACGGTGTTCATGCAGACACACTCACACACTGAAAAAAAATTTCACTTGCTCATACCACCTCACTCACATGCAAGATATCTAAGTACTATTACTGAGTGATCTACATCTGTTGTTACTGGCTCTGAACACTGTATACTCTGATAGATGCATGTATTAATTACTCAGACACACTCACTTCTTTGGTGTCAGCATCAGGTACTTCAGTCTTGCTTCTTTGTATGGTTGTGCAAATGAGAGTATAATTGACCTGCTCTATGTTTTATTGACAGTGGCCAACTGAATTGATTGCTGTGCAGTATTGGCTCTAATATGTAACTGCAAATTGAAAAAAAAATTGACAGAGGCAATATTACTGGCATAACAGTACACTTCAGACAAATACTTTGCTTAGGGACATCTACATTTTTCCATGTGAGAGTAATTTATATATATATATATATATATATATATATATATATATATATATATATATATATATATATAGAATATTCACCCTAACCCTGGTCCAAGGAACAACTTAATCTATTCACATTCCAAACCATACAGTAAAACTCTTTAAACTTCTAAATATCAGTCTAGGAAGTAAACACGTTAAACTCACAGACCTACACAGTTGGATTTCTAACCATTCCCCAAACACCCTCTCCATTACTGAAACTTGGCTAAAACCAGAAACCAGAGATGCAGAAATACTTCCTTCAGGCTACAGTATAACACATACTCAAAGGAAAGGTGAAAAATTAGGTGGGATAATCATTTCTTATCCTAACTGACTTCAACTTAGCCTAAACCAACATACCATTTTCAGTTCCATACTGCTGAACTAATTATCTTCTTCTTCAAGCTTACCAACCATAAAAGCATCTGCTTCATTGCTCTGTACATCCCACAGGGAATAATTTCCCAAAAGAATACTCTCCTCAGATATTAAAAACATTTCCAAAGAAACAATTATTTTAGGTGACTTTAACATATACTGGATCTTGATCACCATGAACAAATTCGCAACACTTAATAAACGTATATAAATTTATACAATTTATCATTATCCCCACCATGTAGGACAAACCACACAATAACTCATCAATAATAGATTTGGTTCTAACATCTGATCGTAGTAAAGTTACATCCATTGGCACACCTACTTGGTGACCAGCTAACAACTTATGCCTATAGGCACTCTTTATGTATCCCAAATGTATACCACTATAACATACTTCATAACATCACAACACTTGATAAACAAGCATTTACATCAACTCAAAAATCATTTAACTGTAACACACTGAAATACCTACTATTAGAAGATACAACACTGGAATTTAATCAGATCTTTCTCAATATAATCAACAAAATTGCCCCCATGAGAAAAAAAGACAGAAAAAGTAAATCCTGCCCCATAGCTAATACAACTAAAGAATCAATCCTTAAAAAAATAAAGCGTAGAAATCTTGGCCTATAACAGAAACCACAACAGAGCCACCAAACATTCAATCAACTCTATAACTTCACTAAGAGTAAACAAAAGGCCGCTGACATTAAAGGAAGTCAACGCTGGCAGTTCTGCACCAACATACACATAGTTCCATCTGCATCTATAGAAAAGCAGAGAGTGTTGCAGCTGGAACTCTGTGTTGGTGCAGAATTGCTTACAAAGGACTTTAGCCTGCCTGGACAAGTCTTCAAGAGCCCCAAAAAGTCTAGCATACTCTCTGAAGAAAAGGAGAGTTATAACTGGATGTCATCTATATATGACTGTTCATATGTATTCCTCTCAATGATTACTTTACTAAATGGCACCAGTTACATGGCAAACAATATGTGAGTCAAAATAAAACCCTGAAGTGCAGAGCAAACCTCTGAGTAGGGTCCTGATGAAGTGAAGCTAGACATCACATGTTAAGTACATCCTGACAGGTGAACTTTCAAGTTTCTAGCCTTTTATAGGATTGTTGGTTGAATTGTGAAGGCTGTTCATATCATATACTGTTCACATGGTTCACTAAAAGTAAAGCCACCAAAGACAAAAAAAATACTGGCTTACATGGCAAGACTCTAACCAAAACAACCCTAAAGCTTTTTGGGCTTCCCTGAATAAGTCACTACACCCCAGAAGAACTAAGAAGTCAAGCCCTTCTCTCAGTCTTTCCTAAGAAGCTATTGTCACTAATTTCAGCACTCACCTCATCTAAACTGTTACCAAAGTCATTAAAATCAACAGCAATTTTAGCCCTCTTTCTTACCTGGACACTGACATCTAAAATAATTCTTCAGTCAAAGCCATTCCCTGTGTCCACAATAAAAAAAAAATGTATTCAAATTAAAACCTACAACTCTAGCCATTGATAACCTTCCAGGCAAGTAAGGAAAGCTATTTACCAGCTATATGGAAAATATCTTACACCCTGTCCTTATAAAAAGGAGGACACTCTGTAGCTCTATCAAACTAAAGACCAATTGCTATCCTTCCTCCTCTCTCAAAAAATCTTAGAAAAATGCATTTACACTCAACTGCTCCTACACCTCACAGATAACAGTATTCTCTCTCCTATCCTACCTGGATCCAGACCAAATCACAGCATACTGACTACTTCCTTGGACTTCTTCAGTGCCATCAACCTAAATAGTAACATCAGCAAAATTGTTTCCTTGTTATTCTCTGATCTGTCAAAGGTGTTTGACACTGTCTGATAGAAACTGTTCCAAAGACTAGAGTGCATAGGTCTTTCACACTCCAACATCCAGTGGTTCAACAGCTATTTAGCCAATAGGCACTAAAGAAAAGAGTGGTAGTACATCGTCCTTTCTTACAATCACCATTGGGGTATGTCAAAGATCTATCCTAGGACCCCCACTATTTACTATCTACATAAATTACCTCCACAAAGCCTTCATGTATGCATTCCTTATTCCGTATGCAGATGACTCAACTCTAACCTTTGTAGCTAACAATATGTTTAAGCTTCAAAGTGTTACCTAAAAGTCATTCTCTTCCATTGAATCTTGGATGCACAGCTCCCAACTTCTGCTAAATCCTAAACAAAAAAAAAAAACAAACTCCTTCCCTTTACCCTAAATCTCACCAAGACACCAGTTTGGACTTCAAAATCAATTCTACAAACAATATACAAATTCAGAGAGTTCCATCTACTAAGCTGCTAGGTGTTACTGTAGATGAAAACCTAAAATGTAATCTGCATATGCAAGAAGTAATACAAAAACTTGGAACATTATACAGAATAACACAGTACTGCACTCTACCTAGTAGAAAAACCTAAAGCATCTACCATTCAACTATCAACATTACTTTTTTCTTCTCTTATACTTATAAATCTCCAACCAAATATCCATGCCAACCAAATGTCCAGGGTACAGTGCTATATTAAAATTGCCACATTGTCTACAACCTGCATTATAGGGCTTATCACTGCACTGCTCTCAAAAAACTTGAATTTCCTCATCATCTTAGCCACTCACAACTATTTGTAGCCAACAGCTTTGTATATAAACCCAACAGGTGTCCCAACCTAAAAAGTATCTCCCAATTTTACTTACCGCTCCACCCATCCAGAAGCCTACACTCTACAACCAAAGTTTTACTATCCACTCAGAATGTTATTACTTAGTAGGGGAAGATCAACTAAAAGAGCATCTCAAGGGCCTCGGGCTCTGTTCTTGCTCCAACCAGGCTAAAGCTAATGCAAAAGCCCTCTTCATTACAACCTGTTTCTAACATCTCTCTCAGCCTGAAAACATTTGGGCCTTAATAATACATAGTAAAGACTCAGCTGTAAATAAAATGTATAAGTCCCTTGTAACTACTGATGTTTTCTTTACTTTTATACTAACACTTCTTGATTGACATTACTGACCACAATTAACTGTATTATGCTAATAACCTACTTACTACTCTGTCCACTATCTGTTTACAGCTGTTTATATAGCAGTTCCACTGTAAATGCTTGGATACAATATATTACATTTTAGTGTGATATTATGATTGTACCCAAGGTTTAATTTCCCCAGTTTATTTTGGGTTTCTAATACCCATGAAAAAATTTTGAAGTGAAGTGTTCTGATTTTGTCAGCTGCTCTCTAGGGACAGCAGTAACATCATCTGTAAATAGTATGTGCCGTCTGTAAATGTCAACTCATTCTTTGTAGTAACTTACAACCTGTAAGTTGGCATTAACTGAAGAGCCCACAGTTATTCTGTTCATGTCCTTAGCTTATACCACACTGTTAGGGGCATACCAAGGCAAACTCTATGCGTTCAATAAAAACCTTTCACAAATATCTTGGGATATAAAATCAAAATAAGTTTTACTTTATAATCTAACATGTGGAGAGTTGATAAGTACATAATGGTGACAATAATATGAGACTGTGAATATAAAATGAGAATTACTTACTGCACTCATTGTAAAATATATATTCTTTTCCTCTGTCAAATCAGGTGCATTTTGGTCTACTTTGGCTAAATGAATGAAAACACATGCAGATATGGCATATACCATGTATATTATTCATTAAAATCTTAATAACTATAGTATACTAATAAAGGAATCATACAGAATGAATTTGCCTCCACAGAAAACATGCAAATTGGTTCAGGTTGTGCTCTGTTGCAAAATAATATAGCTTTGTATTATGTATCAGCTTTATAGCATTGTCAAGATAACTGTAGTTAAAGTCATCTCTTTGGCTATGAGCATATTAACAAGGCATTAAATTCAAAAAGTGGAAACCATCTTAAAAATATTAGGACCAGCACCAAAGTAAACTCATAAACAATGAGTATGCAACAGACAAGCATGGGTTCTACTGAAGAATACTCCATAAATCGAATTGTCAGACAGACAGTTGCAACTGCATGGTAAAAGAGAGATAAAATCAGAGAAAGAAACTTTTATTTCCACTGTTTTTAGACTGGCAAGGAATACTTTTTACAAACTGTATCTCACGTGTGTGATAACTTGATCACATGTTGATACATTAACATGGAACAACTGTATGAAAATCCTCTGAGCATACAGATTTCCTGTTTGGCTTTGATCTGATTTGTTTTCTTCTACTGATACACATTTTAGCACCTAGGAATAAGGAAGCTATGATGGATTACATGAGGAGATATATTAAGGGAAATAGTGATTTTTATAGTGCATATGTTTAGAGGCATTTTAGAACCAGACAAAAAGCATGTTAACATGAGTTGAACAAAGTAACAATGCAAACGGCAATAATTTATAATACAATGTATTAAAGATCATGTTGTTGGATCACTCTGCACCTAAAATATATGATTCCTGGAGCTTTTCTGATTCATTTATTGTGCACTTGGGGACTCAAACCCAAATGCTCTCTCAGCCATATTGAATAGGCTTTCTACATGGCCTCAGGTGGCTGAAGGGGACAGACAAGATGACAGTTGTCATAACATTGATAGTGCTTTTTAACACAATACAGTAATAACATTTTAGGTGGAGAGCTGAGAAGTGAGACAAAAAAGTATCTAAAAAGGTTTGTAGTTTCTCAGAACAAAAGCTCCTATCTAATGGTATTTAATGTGTACATCAATGTTTATTCCAATTTTTGGCTCCAATTTACCAGTGATTATTCTAGTTTCATTATAAGCATTCAAAACCTAATGTTCTTGATATTTAAACACTTGGATAGTTTTATTTTCTCTATTATAATTATGCTTAAGCATATATTCTTAAAGTGAAGATTAGAATACTAGCTGAACAAGGACACGACAGAAACACCCCTACGATTTTAGTAGTGTAACACATTTTAAGCTTTTAACCAAGAATCTGGTTCCTTATGGATGTGAAAGTGACTGGGCCCAGTTTAATATCAGGATAGTATTCTGAGGTTTTGCATTATTGACAAAGTAGACTGGTTATTATAATCATGTTTCATATAATGGTCAATGAAAAATACTGACGTGAATAATAAAACTGCAAAATTTGTAAATAAGAAAGAACATTTTATAGCTACACTATATTTAATGAGTACTAAATTTAAATAAATTTGACAGAAAGTTTTAATACATCTATGCGCAATTTTAGTCTACATTTAATTAAAACATATAACAAGTAATCTCCGTGGTATCCCCGAAGTCTCAAAACAACCCACTAAAGTGTAGTGGGTCCAAAAACAAAACAGTGTAAGAAACTTCTCTGTGTGGAAGATTTTCAGTCCATATATTTCTAGTTAATCATTGTATATTAATCAGATCAGACAATAGTAGTAGAAGTAGCAAACTTAAACTCGTCTTAAGTCAAAACAAAACCAAAACAAAAAATAATGATAGAAAATATATAATTGTACAGCATTAATAAGTATTCGAAAGTAATCCAAGCAAGACAGGCAGTCTGTTTCCAGTCGAAAATCCTTTATTAAGTACACAAACAAGCGATCCAAGTAAAACAAAAATAGAGTAATAATTTCCTCACAAGCTTTCTAAATATATATATATTTTTTATCAGGCATTGGAGTGGTTTATTGTGCTGTAAATCAAAGTGTTATTGGTACACATGTTAAATTCACATCCCTTCCCCATCCGTGTGACATTTGAGCTGGACCTGCCCTACTTAGTAGCTGTCATAATAATATATAACCCTTATGTACTTTAAATAAAATTTTTAATGATGTGGAACCTCTTATTTAACCAGATTATTAAGTCTGTGATTTTATCCAAGACAATTTACTACATGGCTGGAAATTTATCAACCTTAGTTCATTTGGCAATCAAAAAATATATATAAATATATACATATACATTTTACATGTAAAAATCAATTTCTATTTTCATAAACTATTGTTAAGAAAGATCGCTTTTGTCCTTCTAGACTTTTTCAGGTCAAAGTATATATATATTTAGAAAGCTTGTGAGGAAATGATTACTCTAGTTTTGTTTTACTTGGATCACTTGTCTGTGTACTTAACATACCTCTCAACCTGGAAAAATCAGAAATCTGGACAAAGGCCCATGAAAAATAGGTACAAATCTGTACGCTGATTAAAATAACATTTGCATACATAATTATGTAACCCCGCCGACTCCAATTGAGTTCTGGGATACCAGCTTTTAAACACAAACTGAAAAACAGACAAAATATTAAATACAAAATAAACAGAATAGTGATTTATTTATATTAACATTAGAACTTGTACCATCAAACTTTGAGCTCGTGAAAAAAAATGAGACAATTTTATAAAAATAAAATGAACTGCTTCTATATTAAATTGCTACCTGCAGAGTTCTGCTGTCATTAACTGACTGACACTATTCTGAAAGCCACAAATAAAGGAGAGTCAACAGAATCATTTTCATAAAACTACTCAAAAACATATCGGAATCCCTTGGACTTAAAAGAGCAGCAGCACTGACACAGACTAATTAATAAAAACGTTCTCAAAGAAAAATCTTCTATCAGCCAGTTTACAGAAAGAGTTGTAAACTTCTAGAATAAATTGCCATCACACATTAAAGACAGCCAATACTTAGAAGCTTTTAAAAAAAATCACTGGATATCCATTTCTATAAAGTCTGTTATCAGTATTAAGAAGCTGTTTCAGCATTTGGCCCATGCTTGTTTTTAAACCACTCTGAAAGACTTCCTAGCTAAATTCTGGGCACACAGTCATGCCTGCATAGTCGCATACACACACGCCTCCCTACCCAGTTCCACAAACACACATTTCTCTCTCAGCAATAGACTTGAGAATTAAGTAAACACACCATAATGTAGTCCTCAAGTTTCTCTCGGCAGGGAAGTGCACTTGAAAATTAAGTAAAATAATGTCTCTAAGTTTCTCTAGGCAGTACACTTGGGTAGAGAATTAAGTAAACACACTTGTAATACAATATAGACAGTTTCTCACATTCAAAATAATGCAGTTTCTCTCGGCAGTACACTGTACACTCGAGCAGAGAATTAACTAAACAGTAACAGCTTAAGGAGCCGGGAAGAAAGCTGCCTGTGCATTGAATAAACACACAGACCAACAGTAACCAAAATAATGCAGTTTCTCTTGGCAGTACACTTTCGCAGAGAATTAAGTAAATAGTAACATCTTAAGGAGCCGGGAAGAAAGCTGTGCACTGAATAAACCCACACACCAATAATAGCTTTGTAATACACTTTCTCTAAATTTTTCTCAGCAGTACTCTGCACTGCTTAAGGAGCTGGGAAGAAAGCTGTGCACTGAATAAACCCGCGGACCGACCATTAAAGAAAGAAGTGAAGAAGTGTTGTGCAGTGACTAAACCACAAATCACACACATTTTTGTACAGTGGAAAGTCTAAAGTAAAATGTTTCTACCCTCCCCAAAACAATCCACCTCAAATCTGTACACATGGGAAGTAACCGGGTTTGGGACCTTGGACTCTCATGCATCGGTAAATTTTATATGAAAAGAAATTGTGAAGGAAACAAATTATTAGCAGTCAGGATGTATGTGACGGACATGCTGCCATATGGGCTGTCGAAAAGTGCTGCAAAATACCAACAGAGGGACCAAGTCATTTTCTTTTGTACATACCTTGTGTCTCTCACACACACACACACACACACACACACACACACACACACACACACACACACACACACACACATGCATGCACGCACACACACACGCACCACTCCTTACCATTCTACATCGCACCGAACAGGTGTCTTCATTCAGCCAGGCCAGCTGTTTTGGCTCACATCTGAAGCAGCTAGTTGTTCCTGCCATTCCGCTGTTCCTGCTCGCATTTAAAGCAGCTAGTTTCCTTACATGATCCAACAGCCAGGTCAGCCTTTCCCGCTTGCATTTTGAAGCAACGGCCAGCATGAGCTCCTTGAGCTCAATTCCGACAGGCTGGTAGAGGGAGCTGACATCATAGCGCAGGCTGAAATCCCCGAAGGAGCTGATGTCATCGCGTATGCAATGACGTCAGCTCTAACAGCCACGGAAATTTAAAAAACTAAAAAACAAAAAGAAAAAAATTGGAAATGAAGGGGTGCCATGATTCCTTCATTTGAACCCCAAAACTCAGTAATAACCGAATAATTCGGCACGGTTGAGAGGTCTGGTACTTAATAAAGGATTTTCGACTGGAAACAGACTGCCTGCCTTGCTTGGATTACTTTCGAATACTTAGTAATGCTGTTCAATTATATATTTTTGATTATTATTTTTTGTTTTGGTTTTGTTTTGACTTAAGACGAGTTTAAGTTTGCTACTTCTACTACTATTGTCTGATCTGATTAATATACAGTGATTCACTAGAAATATATGGACTGAAAATGTTCCACACAGAGAAGTTTCTTACACTGTTTTAATTAAAACATATACCTACACTTGGATTTATTTTACCTGCTGCCTGCTGTTTGCTGCCTACTTTACCTTTGGATATTTTGAACTGTGCCTGCTGTGTTTCTTCACTGGTGCTTTTTTCTGCACTAAATTACACTTGCACTGAACCCCCTCAGCTTCCTTATACCATACTTCCATATCCTAAACAAAATCATTCAACTCTTAGTCCCCTGAACATGGTAAAATCTACATGCCAAACCATCTTCCCTCAGTGAACTCCCTTTATTAAACAATTTCAAAGCTGTATCCTCCTTCCATACCTGTGCAGCCAGTAGTTATAATGTCATAGTGATGTCATACTTATACAGCCTCTTTCCATTATTATCTGCTGATAAACGCTTGTTCTAGTACTGGTCTGCTATACCAACATATCCACCTTACCACCTGCCAACACCCACCCACTGTCCCTTCAGTCATTCAAAATTCCATGCTGATCCCTTGCCCACCATGACAAAAAGAGCAAGAAAATCCTTGTTATGACTTTTCAATACATTTCTCTTTCTTTTACACTATAATTAAAGTGCGTGTGTTGCTTGCAACAATGCTCACTGCACTTTAGCCAGCTCCTATTATAGCCCATCTCCAAATGACTGTTAAAGGTCTGAAGAATATTTACATACCTGTTATGATGACTTGTAGAAGTATAATCTGGGAAGAGTGGTGAGAGTTTATTATGGAAAGAACTATGAAAGGAAAAGAGAAGGATAAAGGGCAATGTGCTTTCAGAATTGGAAGAAAATGTCACAGATGGATTATGCTCAGTTTAACAGTCAGTAATGTGACATGGAAAGCATCAGGTTAAATGTAGTAGAAGCAGGTATGAGAACACAGTAAAACAGATTTGGTGAAAGTAATTATTCTGTCAATACTTAATTATAAATCCTTGTCATATGGAATCAAAATTAATGCAAACTGGTCTAGAACTACATGGCTGTACACATTCAGTGCAGCCAAAAGGTACATAATGCATTATCCTAGAAACCAAGTGGTTAGGACTTTACTGAACCAGTGCTGTGCATTAATGAAAAATTCACTTAGGTGACTGTGAACTGTGTTAACAGAAATAATATAAGTATGAAGCAATTTTTAATATTGTCAGCAATGTACTGAGAAAGGAAATGTTTTATCATGGCCAGTGGTGACAGAAATGGCAATCATATGTGTTTATGGTTACAGTTTTTGATAAACAAATGAAAAAAATGCTAACAAATGCAGCTGCACAGATGATAAAAATCCTAAGAAAGTATCGGCACAGTGGCGGTAAGAGAAGGTAATAAAGAAGGTACATCTATAAGTCTGAATGTGTTAAATGATGCGAGTTTCACTTTATTCATGCAATGATAATTTAGCTACTTTGCTGTGAAAAAGTCAGAATGAGAGGAAATATTAAGCATAATAGTTGGATTTTTTTAATTAATTTGTTAACTGGAGAAACTCATTATGCCCTATTATAAGTAATGCATGAAGTGCTTGGTTGAATATTTGGAGAAAGAATAAAAATTATTTAAAGATTTTTTTTGTTACATTATTAAGGACTGCAAAATCATGGAAGTACTGGAGGCAGTAGTTGTTAAAAAGTCTCCTCAAAGTCATTGGGGCAGATTCCAAAAGCTAGTTGCAGACAGCACAGTACACCAAAGGAAGACGTCAGCACACAAGTTGCACACGCAATTTCAGAAGACATACTGCAATCAGTCTGAAAACTTATTTATTCAACAAAGGATAATTATGGATTTCACACAATGCATCTTAAATACACAAAGCGCAATGCCGACACTGATTCTGAAATTCTTGGCGAATTCCATACTGCATCGCAAAGTAAGGAATCTATTCCCATGGAATCCTATGGAATCCATAACAATACCAAAAAAAATGCTACCTGCAGTAAATGAACTGCAATAGGCTGCAGTAATTTAAGCTATGCAGGAGGATCTAGCTGTGCATCCTAGAAGGCATCTATTCCCATGGAATCCTATGGAATCCATAACAATACCAAAAAAAAAATGCTACCTGCAGTAAATGAATTGCAACAGGCTGCAGTAATTTAAGCTATGGAGGAGGATCTAGCTGTGCATCCTAGAAAGCAGCCAGCTAGACAGAGAGCCAGGCTACAACTAAGCCAACTCTCAGATCAAGAAACCATTTACAGGTAATACTTAAACAGTGCATGCAGTCTGTGTGCAACATGTTCACCCCACACACGTCTGTGCAGACAATGTGAGGGAGGCCTATACCTCTCAAAACAAAAATTTGTTTGAGCCTAGGTATACTGGTATCCAAGATATTCCAATGACATATGAGAGATGTCACAGCCAGCTGCCAGTCGTATCCTTGCACAATTCCTGGCAGCAATGTGCACAAGGTAGATGAACACATACACTGTCCATCTGCACCCATGGAGTGGCGAACTGTCATGCACTAGTTTTATAATATCATAAACTTCCCCCATGTCCTTGGTGCAATAGTCTGCCTATTAAAACTCCTGTGCACCTAGAAGCAGAAAGCTACATCAACAGAAAGGGGTGGCCATCCCTGAACTGCCAGGTGGTGTATGCAGCAGATGGCAGCATAACAAATATCATGGTGACACACACCAGGAGTGCCCATGATGCTACCAAATTTTGGGAAAGTGGTATGAAGACTGCATTCCAGCAAGGTGAAATTACAGAGGGAATACCACTGGGTAAATACAGGAGCACAGGTAAGATGTAAGCTAAATACATCCCTGTCAACATTATTCATGATGACAACATATGTGCTTCCCCTCCCACAACAGGTGACTATGGCTATCCGCTCAAGCCATGGCTAATGGCCCTGCACAGAGAAGGTTATAACCATGCAGAGGAAGCCTACAATAGAGAGTAAGCCACAACATGAAATACCATACAGCTCTCTTTGGTGTACTGAAAGCAGGTTCAGATCTCTATGCACATTCAAGGCTGCACTGCAATACACACCTGAAAAGGTAGCACAGATATTTACTGTTTGTGCCATGCTTTACAATATACTAACAACAAAATATGTCAATCTTCCTGTTGCAGGTGTGGATGAACTACAAGAACCCCTGATGCTTGAAGATGACATTCTGCAGCTATCAGAGGAGAAGCAGGATAACACAGGGGACAGAAGAAACAGGTGTAGGCAGCAGAGGATGTGACCAAAAGTCCAGGCACAAGTTATACAGCAGCATCTGACATACACCTTTGATTCTTGACAAGCCACATGTACAGAGGTACACACATTAAACATTGATGTTCAGGTGTTGCCTCACAATAGCATCACAGAATGCATCTAATGGCATTACCCAATAGATGTATACACTGAGTGTCATAGGTTCATAAGTTCATAGGTAGGTACTAGGCTATTGGCCCTGGGGCTTATATAAGCCTAGCCAAAAATGTACCCTGGCTTTCGCCACCCAAGAAAATGATTTTCCTGTGCCTCTGTCGAGCAGAGCCACAGAGGTGATCCCTGGGGTGAATTTCCAATTTCCCATCCAATCATCAAGATTTTTCTTGAAGAGTGCTAATGAGGAGCTTTGTTTGATATAGATAGGTAGTTTGTTCCAGAGTATGGGAAGTCTCTGGGACAGGAATCTATCCCTTCAGCATGTTCTGTTTATTGTGGTGACAAGGTTTAGGTCTCTAGAGCATGTAACTCGGAGGGATTGTGATTTCTTTAAGTGGAGCATGTCCAACAGCTTTGGTTTGACATATCTTTGTCTGTTATCAGACATAACAATATAATTCTAAGACAGTAGCATAGCTAGGGCTGGGTGAAAGGGGCAACTGCCCTCGGCACAAAAATGTTTGGGGGCACGATCAGCCCATCCTGATCTCTCTTTAATGCAATACTACCTTGTAAAATCAGTATTGCATTTATGGTCAAACTGAGTGCTACATTGTAGCAAACAGTCTGATACAGTTTAAAATATATATATTTTTTTTAACTAAAACTTGTGTGCTGCAGTGCACCATGCAGGCAGGGTATAAACTATAGCAACTGTTTGCTATTTGCAGCAAGCAGTTTGCTACAGTTTAAAAAGAAATGCTTTCTTCTTCTTTTTTTAACTAAAACGTGAGCTCTGGAGTGCAGAGTGCAGGCAAATATAAACTGTAGCAACTGTTTGCTACATTTGTAGCAAACAATTTCTTACAGTTTAAAAGAATAAATGCTTTTTTAATAAAATATGTTAAAGGACGTTTGGGGGCAAGACACTGAAATGGGACCAGAATGTCTGGGGCAGGAGGGAAAGGGAGTGTGTCATGTATATGGCAACCAAGGTGGAGTGCCAGTAGAAGAAGCTTTTTTTTTTTTTTTTGCATGGGGGGGGGTGCACATAGATCTAACTGTAATAGGTCAATCACATTTTTATTTTTTGCTCTTCACTTAAAGAGTTATTGGGGGTGAGGCACAGGTTCACAGTACAGGACTGGGGCACTGTACAGGACTGGGAGGGTGGCCTAATGGTTAAGGTGTTTGCCTTGCAAACACAAGGTGCAGGGTTTGAGTCTCACAAGGGACAATTGGCTAGGCTTAAAATGGCTTGTAAGGGCAGTTAGCTTAGTACTAATCTGTAAACTTCCTATAAACTGAACCAGTTATACTTCTTTTCTAATATATAACAGTATGAACATATACAAATCTATTGAAATGGGAGCCATCAACTCAGGCCATTAGTGACAGAGGTATGCATACAGACTCATAGTGGTATATGTGCGTGTATGGCAGACAACAATGGGCATACCTTTGTGAACCCCATTCCTATCTCTCCAATATCAAATGATGCAAATAGGAAACCAAGTCATGACATAAAATTCAGAACTGTTGTCAATATCACTAGTAACATATGTCAATGTAAAGTATTAAAAAAATATCAAGTACTGAATGGAGTCACCTAGGTCAGTAAAGTGACAGACTCCTGTGGCATCAGACTTCACAACAATCACAGATGGATGACATTGCCAGGGGTCTGCACAGCAATCATCACAGCCAGTGGTTGAGACTGACACTACAGTACATAGTGGATCAACTGTCAGTGTTACTCTAATGCAGTCTAGTGCACCAATGCGGACACCTCACACCATGGTCCTGGCTATCCCTACCATGTATGGAAACACATGGCCCTTGTTGCTCCACAGAGGATGCTGATGGGGTGATGCCAGCCTGTGACAACACACTGTGAGAAGAAGCATTGGTGTGAGTTGACTGTCTGCTCCTGACAGCTGGGCCCATACTGGATTCATTAGCAGCAGATGTATCTGCACTTTGCAGCATAGATATCAATGCCCTATGGGCAACGGTTGGTCCACTGAGAGGGCACATGTCTCTCCCATGTGGCACTCAGCTAATCACAGTCAGGGCATACAGAACACTGCTCATACTATCACACTGCTGTAGTACTGCTGCAACCAGGGATTTAATGGACCATGCTACAGATAACATGCAACCAATACCACCATGACCTCTCCATGTCTGCTCTCCTGTCCCTTATGCAACACACACAGGTGGTGTGCAACATGATCTGTGGCACAGGCAAGTGCACGAATATCAGACCCATGATGCTGCTGAGAAAATTAATTTGCCTGTAGTAGGAGGCAGACACCAGTTGACATGTGCCCATGCATACCAGTTACATGCCCACTTCTACTGCAGTGGGCAACATTGCTGTGCTATGGAGAAGTGTGAACATCACCAGCAGACTCAATATGGGACTGTGGTCCACAAGCCTCATCCTGTCCACCATCTGATGTCCTCACATTGTCAGAATGGCTGGACATGTCTTCCTCTACACCTGAGGCAATAGCCTTATCCACATGACTGTCACCATCTGGTCCAGACTGTATCACAAAATCTGTGTCCTGTTTGCCAGGGGCCTTACTACCATAGTGAGACACATCAAATCCCACATCAGGATCACTGGACGGGTTAAAGTAGAATGAGGGCAGTAGACATGATAATAGTAGAGACTGATGTCACAGGTCAGGTAAACATGCTTATATTGCATGCTGGATATCATTACTGACACATAACACATATATATCACTACAATATTATAGATAATAAGGACTTACCAGGAGGTCTTGTCTGGGAATGGCCCACGTAACCTATATAACAGGGAGTTGACAGTTATGTTAGAATATGCAACATACATGACATATGTGACGAATACAAACATAACACACACCTGACATGTCCTTGTAGGAATCCAGCACCAGAGATGAGGGCTGAAATGCAACTGTTGTAGGGAAACAAAGGCATAAACACATTATTAATCACATACTTGTCAGCATGTACTATTCCAACAGAGGTAAAACACACAGTAGATAATATATACACATACCAGTTGGTCATGGCTAAGCAGCCGATGGTGGCTGTCATATGCAGGGGTAGAAGGACACAATATTAATGGTGGACTACAACAACAGGAGTAACAGTAATGACATTTATGAAACAGAGGTAATAGCATACCTCCTGATGAGGTGGGTTTGTCTGTTGTAAAGAGGATCATGCAACGGGAAAATACAGACAAAGCAAACAAAGTTGTATGCAGGCGCAGGCATAGGAGCATGATGACATATAAAACACAGTTAACAGGACATGGTGATACTAACATGATGTCTAGTGCACCTATTGGTTATATGTCCCTATGTTGAAAAACAATGACATTAATTTCATCCAACACAGTTATGCTACATAGTGCTGCAGCCTAAGAACATGGTAGGAAACCATACCTTGTCTACCCATAGGTGCACCTGTATAGCTCATGTCCCCAGAAGATGTACCTGTAGGTTACAATGTCAATGAAATATCAATATGACAGTACACACCACTGTCATGAAAGGAGACAGAGGCAATAACAGGTAATGGTCACAGTTACAGTATATATAAACACTCATCTGTCATGTCCTGCTGTTGTACCAAAGTGGATAGACCCGTGCAAACGAATGAAGACAACATTAATCATGTTGGATGTACTGTTATGATTGTACTGAAGTTGTATCACAACATGTCCTTACAAGTATATCGGTCTTCATCATCATGTCACTTTACACTCTCTGTATTCCTGTGCAGTGCAAAAGACTGCATAATACTTGGAACAATAACATAATGTGCAATAACTGTAGAGGGTGTCTGTGGGATATGAACCCATTACAGTGGATATCACAGCGTGGAAGTCCAACCACAACAGCATTGTGCCACATGATTAATGCAGTTTAGGTGCTATTCACATTAACATACTACTCATAACATATGTATAAAACAATAATGTTGGATGGCTGTCACATATATCAAGTATTGCCAATGGATGTTATGCAATTTGAGCCTAAACAGACAGCCTATGTAGAAAAAGGAATCATATTAACTATACATGAATAGCATATATCAACACAATCAATATCGATGCTGTCCCTATTTCATATGAATGACATGAAAATCAGTGATAACTCTTACTCTTAGCAGAAAGTTCTGTACATTATCAATTGAACAGCTTATAGAAAATGCCAGAAAGCCTCCATATCCGATACAGTACATGGTAAACAGACATAAACATGTACATAGTTTTATTAAGGCAATATTTCTAGTGCATGTTTTAATAAGCATCAGTAAATAAATATACATAACATAAGTACAAATACATACTGAACAACAACATACTGATAATATAGGAATCCATAGGTTTCTGCAGTTGTACCACAGACTGTACCAAGTCACCAGAAATATATTAAGTAATTCATAAGTGCATCCTAATGTACTGTTCATCGCTGCAGTTTTCATTTTTCTGTACAACTGCATATGGGAAAGCACTGCTTGTTAATGATGCAGGTGTACCCACCTGTATGCATACAGGTCAACCCTACACCCCTTCAGTAAGTCACACACCTTTTTAGTATTGCACACAATTTTCCCTAAATGCATCAATCTAAGCATATACACATAAATTTCTAAAGAGTAATGATATAATAGGTCTATGAGGAGAAAACCGTATCCAGCCACAAAAATGCTAGCAGATGCAAAGCTACCCTTGCAGCTACCTATGAGTTAGGTATAACTAACTGAAAGTAGGGATTAGCTTTCATTTTATTTTGATTGGTGTGTCTGTATAAAAGTTCTGAAAATGCTTGTATAGATACCTGCCTGTTGATGTTGACAGGCTTTTTGAAAATGCTTACCACTGTAGCATGTATTAGTCGGATTTCTATTAATATCTCAATTATCAACAATTTTCTGCCAACAGCAGTTCTTTTGTTACAGTTTTAAAGCTTTGAACATAGTGGGATAGTTCTGCAGAATGAATGTGGAATATGATAGCATGGAAAACTGAATATCCTGTATAACTCTTGTCATTGTTTACTAACTCTAATTAACCACCCTTCTCATACTGTTATTTGGAGGGAGTGAGATGGTCAGATAATGACAGATATACATTTTGACTGTAGATCAGGAACATCCACTAATATCAGGGACATTTTTGATGTATAATTTCTACTCTGACAAAAAATATATTTTCTGCCTTCCCACCTAAGTAGACCATGATCCATGTTACTACCCCATCTCTGCACATTCATACCTCTGATTTCTTTAACTGCACTTCCTCCATACAATGGCAAATGAGATGGATTATCTAGGCAGGTAAGTATCAAGAAATGAGTATGAACATAGCTGATAGTTGCAGGTTTGAGTCTGAAGTCCACCGATCTGTGTTCGTTAGTCTTCCAGTATGTAATGTATAGTGTGTGAAACATCAAAAACTGTGTGTACTGATTCTATAATATTATTCCATGTAATGGATAGAGAGAACATGAGATATTCAACATATTTCACTGTTATTTTATACCCACATAGTGTCATTCATACATGCTTTCTACTTTTCGAAGGTGATGAGGAACGAGCTAGGAATCATGCCTTGTGCATCGAGCAGCTGTACAGGCTGGAGAAGCAGTGCAAGGAGAGAGGAATGTTAATTATTTTTTCACATTTTGTACCTTGAATAGATCTGATCATTGTTAAAGATTAGCTTTTTTTCCATTACCACGCATAGTAATACTAGTGCAAGAATACCCATCATGCATCTGTAAGGTAAATGCAATAGTCATACAATCCCTGTGATTAACAGTATGAAGTTCATAAAAAATATGTTTATATATGAGTTAGGAGTAGGCCCTGTTTGCGGAAGGTAATGTTATGAATTGTATGCCATGTCTTAGTTGACAGTCAGTTGTGTGTCACTATCACAGTCCTTTTGATTGTGATAGTTCACAAACAAGTTAGTAGTGCTTTGCCTACTGTTTGTACAGTAGGTCTTGGCACACTTCTATGTCTGGATGTGTGGTGCTCTGTGACTGATCTGTTGCGCATAACTTGCCTACTCACATATTGAATGGGTGTCTGCTGTCTCAGTGTTCATACTGTTGATGTTGGATAATTCCTGGCATGCCCTTCAATTCAATATGGGTATTGCTTCTGCCTGCAACACCTCTGCTGCTTTGGTTACAGCATACTTGTATCCTGTTTAGGGATAATTGTGCATATCTTCATTTCTAACTGCTTGTCACATAATCAACAAACAGCATTATGCTGAGAGAGAGGGAGAGAGAGTGAGTGAGAGAATCATGCTCCCTGAACATGCCTCCATTATAAACTTTTGTTGGCAAATACCCAGGAGCACAACACTGAATAAATGCATGTTTTTTTACTAGGAATTGAACCAAGATCCCCAAGTCACACTCATGGCTGATCTACAACTAGGCACTTGAAGCAACTCAGAACTGGTATCAGAGGACATGACTGGAAAGTGCAAGGCACTTATTTGCGTCATGTATGTACAGGTATAGTTGCTATAGTTTAAAAAAAGTAAATGAAGGCTTTTTTTTTCTTCATTTAAAGAGCTGACTGGGAGGAAATCTGGCTGTAACAAGTCGATTGCTACAAAACCTCTAGTATTATTTAATATATTAGAGAATTATAACATGACTAAAGACAATATTTATAAACATGTACAGTCTTAGCGATATCAAGGGAAAATGTAACAAGAAACTGGAAAAACTCTTCACCACAATTTGAAGAATTTCTCTCATCTTGTTGAGAAACTGCTGTCAGAGAAACCAGGGTAAAGAAGAACAGAATATCTCCTAGGATCATCATCAAGTATCCATGGTTAAAAGTGTTATGTTTTATTGGGGTCTATATTATAACATCAAAGTTTTTAAACATTGAATGTTATAATATCGAACCCGTAATGTTGAACGCTGAAAACAACTAAGGTGCAGGACACCGAATTCTTTCCCAGGGAAAGAATTCGGTGGGCTGTTGCTGTGGCTTCGCTGTTTTCAGCTTTCGATATGTTGGAACGTTACAGGTCGGGTTCAGGTAAGTGTGCGATTGTGTGTAGGTTAGGGTTAGGGGGCGGGTTAGGTGAGCTAGGGTTAGGCAGCGGGTCAGGTAAGTGTGTGGTTGTGTGTAGGTTAGGGTTAGGGGGCAGGTTAGGTGAGTTAGGGTTAGGGCGCAGGTGAGGTGAGTGTGCGATAGTGACGGACCTTAGGGTTAGGGTTAGGGTTGGGTTAAGGTAAGTGGATAGCTAGTAGTGTATGTAAAGTTTAGTTTAGGTTTAGGTGTAGGAATTTAAGTGTATGCGTGTGGACTGCTGTTTTTTGTGTGTGTTTGTGTTGTGTGTATGTTTCTCTGAATAGCGATTTTTTTCCCTGGGAAAAAATCTGGTATTCTGACTGTTCGATGCTTTCAGATTTCGGTGTTTGGGGTTCGATATTATAACATTCGATGTTTAAAAACTTTGTTGTTATAATATAGACCCATTTTATTGAACTTTATCAGTATACTGACACTCACTGACACATATGCCCTTATATAATGTCTGTTTCTCTTATATGGTGCCTTTACTTGATACTTAATCAGTTTATGTTCGTATAGTCTTAAATCTTCTTAAATGATTATATTATATATATTAAGCATGCTATACACAGCATAAATAATTAATTTAGTCAAAGATTTTGAATTTTATATGTTTACTTTTGATATATTAATTCTTGTAATTTTCCATTTAAAAGCTTTAATAAAAAAAATTTGAACAAACAAAACTTTTTTTCTTTAACTGAAGAACAAAGGGGGCAGAAATATGACTGTAGGAAACCAATTGCTAGAATCAGCTGTTTTTTGCTCTTCACCTGAATAACTTTGTGGGTCAGGAATGGAAGGGAATAGATCTTCACTACAAGCACCAGAAAAGAATAAGTGGATTTTTTTTCATTTGTACAGCTGAGGGGATAAAGCTCTGTATCGAGGACTGGCACCTGGATCTAGATGAGACAGTTGTGGTTCAGCTAGTGGTTTCATTTTGAAGCAACATCTTTGTGATGCACACAAACAGACCAATGAGAACAAAACAAGTATGAGACATTCCTGATTTTATTTTACTTTTTATATTGTGACTACATTTATCTTTTATCTGTTTATTTTTTTAATCAGTAGTTTACCTGGTCCACAGATTTTTTTCACCCACAGCATAGCTCCCAAAAGTACCTTGCTACCCCAAAGAATAAGTAATCAACCAAAGAGTTAAAAAGAGAGCAAGACAGAGGGGAGGGGATTAACATGTTCCCTGAACCAGAGCTCGAGTAAACTACTATATCATTTAGAAGCCTTTGTAAACAAAGACCCTTGTCAAAGTCCAGGAGGAAAGCATTAAAGAACTGTGTGCTTTAACCAGGTTTTTGTTGACAAAGGCTCTGGGCCTAATGCAGGAGCAAGGCACCAAAGCAATGCATGTTTTAACTAGGAATCAAACCTGGACCTTCCAGATCAGTGTTATAGCTGCTCTACACACCTCTCAACCACTAAGGGTAAGAAATCTGGACAAAGCCACAAATAAGGGGAGGACAAAGCCCCAAAAATAGGAACTCTTTTTAAATATTGCTTTTACAAACTTAGAAAGTTGGTAGACTAGCAGATTTTGCATTAGTATGAATTTTCTGAAAGAAATGAAGTCTGAAACTTAAATGCCTGCCACTATTTTCTGATTTCAGTCCTCAGTGACTTGCCAGTGATTTACCAGAAAACCAGAGTTTTATGAGAAACAGTCCAAAAATATGAGGCAAAAATCTGGACATTCTGCACAAATCGGGACAGTTGAGAGGTGTGTTACTCTACAAGGAAGCTATTGAAGCGAATGAAAATAAATCACTGTTTGAAGGATCATCTTTCCCTCATGCAGATATGTTACTCACAAGTAGAACAATGAGAACTATTATCTATATACATGTGTATGTATTTGTCCCTGTTCCTTTTCTAATCAGCTTAGCACCATGAAAGCTTTGTCACCTGCTCAGGCTACCACTCACTCAGACAGATGGAACCCCAATTAATGACTCATTAGGAAGGTGATATCTGAAGTAGTAACAGCACCACCCTCATACTGCAATGTCTGTGTTATATCAAGAATAAAGCAACTGTCATGGGTATAGAACCCAGAGCTTTATGATCTTCTATCTATCAAAGCAGAGTAGACTACAGGCAATGTGAGATTGATAATGCTAAACTTTTAGATGGCTAGTAGTCTCACTGGCTGGAGAAGAGCGAAACCTTCTAGAACTAAGTAGTGCAATATCTGGAACCAAAAGAGTTATATGATCACAGTAATGAATGTCCTTATTTAAGAACCAGAAATTGGAGGCGTCTGAATACTACTACTACTACACACTAATGCTGTTGATCTTTCCCTACCTTATAAAAATCTAGCTACAAAGGAAATATGCAGGCTTAATTTGTTCAGGCCTGCTTTAAAAATAAATTGAATTTAGCTCAGACGCTGAGCTCAGCATTAAAATGTTATGTTAATATTTAATTAATTATTCAAATTAATATAAATTCATTTGAAATGTTCATGGTTTGGTAGTTCACTTGAGGCTAAATTCAGTTATGACATGATCAATTAAGGATATTTAAATATGCATGCAGCATGTTTATTCTTATCGCCTGATGCAGGGTTAACCCTAAAGCTCTATGGCTGTGACACTCAAAAGTGTTGTATCAGCATTTGGCTTTCAATATGCTTTGAAACAGTTTTCTTAATTTTTCAGAAGCAGTATATATTCCAGTTAGTTTGAATAGAAATGGATCAACTGAATGCGACAGCTGTTTGTAATTATGTTTCCTCATGACAACAATCTAACGTCTACACTTCAGACAAACCCATTGATTCAAAAAGGAACAAGAAAGTGGGGTTTACACCGGGGGCCTTTATCCTATGACTGTCACAAACAGAAGCAAATGTAAGCATATGAGTGAAAGCCAAGTGCTAATAAACAACAGAGTTAATGTGTATGATAGCTTCTCCAGTCTCTTTTATTTCTATGCATTTCACTCGAGTGTATTTAAATGAATGAACTGCAGGAACTGGGAAGCACGGAAGTCTCTATTTTTGTACAGTGGTAGGATCCAAAGTAGCCATACAGAGTGTGCACATTTGTGAGTTTGCATGTAAGTTTGTGTGCCATGTGTTGTGTGTGTGTGTGTGTGTGTGTGTGTGTGTGTGTGTGTGTGTGTGTGTGTGTGTGTGTGTGTGTGTGTGTGTGTGTGTGTGTGTGTGTGTGTGTGTGTGCGCTCGCGCGCGCGCGTGTGCATTTGCGTGCATATGTGAGCACGCCTATATTATTAACTTAATTTTTCATTCATTCATTCATTCATTCATTCATTCAGTTTATTTTTACATGAGGACAGAACAAATAAGCACCTCAGTTCCCCCACTCACTTTTTAAAGATGCCTATATGCTGCAAGATACCAAACTGACACGTTGTATGTCACACATTATGTCAGTAAGATACAATTCAGATTCTGGTCTTGAGATATATGTCTTCTTTAACTTTCCTAGAAAAATGCTTATTTCAGTTCTACCCATAGGTAGGTTATAGGTGAAACATTAAACATCCTCAGACCTCAGAGATATATAATATACTAAGTTTCATTTTTACACTGAGTAATATTAGCATACCTTTTATGTGTTCCATTTGGTGTTTACTGAAAATTCTCCATGAAATGTGTAAAGTTTCAGTTTACCCTGTTAGCGAATGTAGAATAACAAACTTGCGCCAAGGAAGATAGCTCAATAAAAATTTTATTTGTAAACTGGTTTAGTATGCAGTCTGTGAGAAAACAGTGTTATTTATGTGCTGTGTACCAGTATAGTAGGAATAAAATAATTCTGTTTATACAAACATATTAATGAACCTTGCATTAAAGAAGTGACAGCAAATCCTGAAAACATTGTAGCGTCAGCAGGTTAAACTCATAATGAGATTTACATACAATTTATCACTTTTTTACAATGTAGCCATCAGAATATGCAAAAAGAACCACATAAATATATGAAAAGTAAATTGTAAAACACTTGAAATTCTGAAATAAATGTACAAAACAGGGAAAAAAATCTGATTTCCACTGTTTTTGTTTGGCAGTTTTGGAATAAACTCTTAGAAGCACTCTTCACTGAAACCATGTCACTTTTTATAATAGACTGCTAAGTTCTGTCCAGTTTATACTTGATAAATCAATGGATTCTTGGTGATATAATAGATTATGAATATGCAAATAATAATAAGAGATCATAGGCTGAGTGGACTGATGCCAGGACAGAGGAATATGTAAAATTGCAAAGTGTAATGAAATTGAGTTTAATTACAGAAAAGAAAGATTAGCAATTCTTTAATGTAGATTTGGCCAAAGCCTTTTAATGTGTTTGCACTCTAAAAATATGTGTAGCATGTTAGCATCCTTTATATTACAGGTCTGACAAACATCAGGAGAAGAAGAATAGTAAGTAGCGTATTTTTGGAAGGTGTAATGTAATAAAGTATGTACTATTAAATTTACTCAATATGAGCAAATCAAGTAAGAGTTTAATATGTTTTATGAATCAGTTCACCTTGACCACATCTGCTTGAGAACAAGAAGGATACAGGAAAGCTATTAGCCATAGACTAAAAGCAAAAATAGAGCCAGGTTTATAGGTTCATGGGTAAGTACTAGGCTAGTTGCACTTATGGGCAATTTTAAGCCTAGCCATTTTCCCTTTTGGTGCTCAAATTAAACTATCCCATTTAGAGTTAGATTGGCCTTACTCATCCCATGATCAATAATTATATATTACGCCTAGTGAAAATAAGTGGAATCATACCATAGATAAATTGAAGACACCCATGCATGGCATAAAGCATTTAGGAGCTGTACTTGAATATGGATATGGATGAGTTTGTTTACATGGATGGAAAGTCTGTTCCAGAGCATGAATATCTGCTGTGAGATATACTTGAGCCTCCAAACCATGCTGCTGATGTTGCAGAAGAGGTTGAGATCCCTATATCAAGTATTCCTGATACCATATGACTTGCTGATGTGCAATTAAACCATCAGTATTGGGTCAGAGGATGTCTTGTATGCCAGACACAGGTCACCACTTAACATTCCATACTGTATAGTGACAGGACATTGAGTCAGTCCATGTTGGGCATATTGTTTAGGCTTTATATCCTTTTAGTAAGGTAGCTCTGTGGGCATTCCAGTTATTGCATGTATCTGGACATATACATGCCCAAGGAGGCATTATACTCAATGACTGACCTAATAAGGGCTGATTAAAGAGAGACAATGACATCTCTAGATCTAGTCACAATCTCTTTGTTTATAAGTTGTGCACTGCAGAAGGACTTTCTTACATCAATGGCCACATGTTGGTCAAAGGTTAGGTCACTGTCCACATAAGTTCTCAAATCCTAAACAAATTAGTCAACTCATAGGGCTGTATTGTGAATGCAGTAGTTCCCCAGTGTAGAATAGATGACTTCTCAAAGGATACAATAATGTATTTTTTGGCATTTAGTTTCAGTCCATGGTTTTGGTACCAGTTATTTATTTGGGACAAGCCTTCCTGCAGGATGGCTAAATCATTTGGGGATTCAATAACTGCTCCTAGCTTGTAGTCATCTACAAACTTGTCAGACAGAGCCCTTTGGTATTGGCTTGTACTTCAGAAAAGTAAACAAGAGAGGTCCCAGGACAGAATCCTGGGACATTCCACCAATGACTTTTCCCTTTGTGGAGGTAAGTGGCAATCCAGCAAGTGATATAGGGGTTTATTCCCAGTTTATTTAGATTTTCTACTATGCTTGAGTGGAGGATTATGGCAAAACTTTTGGCTATGTTGAGGTATGTGATGTGTACTGTTTTACCATTATCAATTGCTTTGGTGACGTTTTTAGAAAAGGTCACCAGGTGGAGAAAGATTGACTTGACCTTGATGAATTCAAATTGTGACAGGTCCAGTGTTTGGAGGTTCCATCTGTCCTTACTGATTAGTTCCATGATAAGTCTTTCCATGGCTTTGCATATCAGGCTGGTCAAACTTATGGATTTGTAATTCCCTGGGTCTGTGGAAGGTCCTGACTTATGCAGATGAATGACTAGAATTTATCCAAGGATTAAAAGACAAACAGAAAAAGATTTGTTCTCAAGCACTGGAAATATAAACATTGCTAGCTGACTTTTACAAAAAATCTATATACTAGTAATTCTTTATCCACTTTACCTAGGATTTAACGCTAACTTGAAGAGATATAGTTAGATTTGTTAAATACTGAGGAAGGAGACATACCTGCTACAGTAACAGCGGCAGAAGATACAACAAGTGAAGAAATATGAAAAGTTTTGAAATGAGCTCAAGAGGTAACACTCCTTAATAAGATTAAGTATTATTGCAAGATCTTTCCAAGATCAGTCAACACCATGTTTATCTAAATGCTTTCAAGAAGTTTACGCAAAGAGCAAGAAGCATCCTACTACCATCTCATCTGTCATCAAATATCTACCTAAAGCTTATAAGGAGCCAGCCCAACAAACCACATGATACCTCTACATATCCACTTTTGTAATCTCTACCAGTACTATATTCTGCTCTGAAATATTGCTCAGTAGACCTACACCCTTAATTTGGAAAAAAATATATTTGCAATGACCAAGCTGGTTTTACAAAAGGCAACTCTAGTGCTAATCATGTTGCAGGTTTGGCTAATTATCCTTAGATATGTGAAGCTCTTGCCACTTAGTTTCAACAAGCTTTGAGTACCATATGGAGTCAAATTTATGGCATATTATGGAATAATATGGATTTTCTCAAGCATTTATCAGAGGTGTGAGATCAATAATCCTTTTGCTTCTATTTGAACCATCATAACAAAATTTATTTTCTCTTGAAATAGGTGTTAAGTAAGGTATCCCACAATCCCAAATATGGGTACAAGTTTATAGTCACCCATATGATGGTAAATGATCTGGGATGTCCTAACCTAAGGAAGATGCAGTTTGACATAGCTGAGTTTGCCACTTATGTTTCTGAGTTAGTTAAATAACTAGTGTTAAGCACTCTTCTTCCCTCACCAAAATGAATTTTAAATTCAAGTTAAATATAATTGGTTAGAAAGATTGGCTACTTAACTGGTATCACTTTAAGAGGACTCAGTGTATATCTGTCTCAGTCCAGATGGACATCAGACCTTCCTTCTTGTGGCAGATAGCCTCTACCTCTCAACTCATGGCTTTCATATACTGGCTAAAATGTTCACTTCTTTCATGTGTTTTTTAAGCAAAGTTCAAATTATGAGTATACTCACCGAGGAAATTCTAATTCAAATAATATCAGTGTGCTCTGCTCAGAGCTAGAAGTTTAAACAACGAAGTGTGTGAGTTTTAGACTTACTTCATTCTTGAAGACATCCACATTTCTGAGCATGCCAAGATATGGTTTCAGAACAACAACAGCACTCACCCCTTACCAACTGCTTCAACTACTATGCATTTAGGCCCACTGGAGCTGAGGAAGACTATACACATTTATCAGGAATCCTATCATCTCACATTATGACTTGCACAATACCAGTCTAAAACTTGTAGGGGTCCCAGTGTATCTTAACAAAACTGCCTACCACATCATAGTTAACTACAGGTCCTCTTCCATCTCTCATTATAAATATACTGATTATACAACGACCCCCCCATTAATATTCCAAACTGTGCACACTGATTGGTCAGCGTGCATGTTGTAAATCTGACTTATACTGATGGAAAAAGGTCCGGCCGCCCGGACTTTTTCCATTAGTATAAGTCTTTATTTACAGAAACGGAGAACGCAAGATCTTCGTTGCTGTTTAGACACTGTCTCGCTATGTTAAAGGAGTTTAACATAGCGAGACAGCTTTAAAAAAAGTAACGGAGATCTTCGGGACTGTGTTCTTGAAGCTTAATCAACGGATATAGTAGTGCCACAAATGTGGCTGCACAGCTGAACCCAGTAACTACAGGCCTATTACTCTTGCTAGCATATGCTGTAAAGCTTTGGAACATGTATTACATTTTTATAATTAATAATGGCATAGATGAACTTTAAACCTTTGACCCTAAGCAGTCTGGATTTTTATAGGCAGGTCATATGGTTGATTTCTTAGACAAAGTATGTGATGCTTTAGATGATGGTCAGGCTTCCATGCTGCCTTCCTAATCATTTCTAAGGTCTTTGATACATACCTCTAAACTGTCCAGAATTTCACAGAATGCCACATTTTTGTCTTATATGTTGGTCTCCCCCTCATAAATTCTGTGATTGTCTGGCAAATCGCTGATGACTAATGTCAATAAATGATGACAGATATTTTATTTTCAGATTCCTTTAGAAGATGCATGCTAATGCAAAACTTGTTATTCTACTAACTGTTATGTTTATAACAGTGATATTTAAAATGTACCCCTGATATTTTCCCTTTGTCCCATCATTATTTTGGTTTTGTCCAAAATTCTTGTGTTGAGAGGTTGACAGGTATGCTCTGACATTATTTCCACAAGTGTATCATTGAAACAATTCCCAGCCTCAGCATAACCTTGCACTGTATGCTGGCCAGCCATCTGATGTATGAACAAGTATCACATTGTGAAGGTAGGTAGTATTAGCATTAGCAACATCGAAGTCACTAGTAGTGTTCAACATGGCTCTATCTTGAATTCCTTCAGCATCGCCTTCCCATAATGAAATTGGACATCTAAGGTCTCTGGTTTACCAAGTTTGCAGATTGACTGTAAATTACATTCACTTCTCATCCCCATCCATGACACATATATTCTCCACCTGGGCTTGGCATGTTAGTGAAGATCTCACCCTAAATGTCCATAAATGCAGCACAGCTTCCTCTGATAAAGCCCTGACCACCCTCTTATGACATCACTGGTAATCCCACCTTAAAACAGACTCTGCTATCAGGGATCTGAGTGGATATATACATAGACAAGAGCTCTCTTTGACTACCTTATTTAGGATGCAGGAAGGAAATCTTTCTGTCTTACACAGCTTATCTGCATGGATATATCACCTAGGCCAAAGAATGTCTTTGTGTTTCTATACTCCTCTATTATCCAACCCAGTCTGTGAATATAATTTGCCCCTTTAAATGTACCTATTTAAGCTCATCATGCAATGTGAAAAGCTCCAAAGATTCCTTACTAATACTATCTCTGTTTTAAGCCACCTAAGATAGCACTATATCTACTGTACCTCATACAGACTCTTGACAAACACCTATGCTTTGTGTTTTGGGCTTTGAAGATCCTGTACTTTTTGTCCTTATTCAGCATTACAGAACAGATAATCTAATAAATGCTCAATAGAGACACATTATCCTACATCAAAAGAATAGCAACACTTGATTGTGTGATAAGGTTCTTACCCAGCAAATTTCACATCCTTAAAACAGATTCCCTTTATGTCAAACAAAATACGTCTTTGTCTACCTTCAGAATTGACCTTAACAACTGGATGTTTAACCATGAAGGTCTGCCATTTATTGATGGAATAATTTTCTGTCCAGAGAAAACGTCTAACCCCCCCTCCACACTCTCTCAGTACATCAAACAAATCCTCCCACCTGAATACACTCACAGACTCACCCATTCATCCTTGCACATACACAAACACACATGCGTACACGTGGATTCTTATCACTTCACTGAAAGACCATTTCACTGACACCCATTTCACTGAGACCAAATCACCTAAAGTTCATTTCACCTAAAACACATTTCACTGACAAGTAGTATTCTAAGGCAAGTCAAAGGTATATGTCCTTTTCCCCACTGTAGTGTGATCCTGGTGTTAGTATATTTAGTTAGGGGGGTGTGGGGGTGCCCCCACCTAGTTTGGTTTTACCAAATAATGTAAAACAAAACCAGACAACATAAAGCCAAATTAAGTGGGGGGCTGCACCCCCCACACACCCCAACACCCCCCCTAACTATATATACTAACACCAGGCTCACACTACAGTGGGGAAAAGGACATACACCTTTAACTTGCCTTAGAATACTACTTGTCAATGAAATGAGTTTTAGTTGAAATGAACTTCCAGTGAAATGAACTTTATGTGATTTGGTCTCAGTGAAATGGGTGTCAGTGAAATGGTCTTTCAGTGAAGTGATACGAATCCGTCCACATACATACACAGACACGCATACACACACCTACATTTTGTTGTTAAAAAAGTAAGGCTTGTAACCATGCAAACATCTCACCAAGCAAGCACACAAAGTAACAAACAAAGTGGATCATACATGGCTGACATGGACAACAGATATATAGGTAAAGCAGATGCCTCACAGCCAGCTGAAGCCAACCAACCAAAATTCAACAGCACTGGTGTGTGTTTCTTTTGATATTGCCTGCATCAGACTATATGGTAAGCAAAAGGCAAGTGCAGTGGAGTTATGTCATGGCAGTAAACAGTAGGACAGCCATGCAGTAAGCACAAGGAACACAACATGCAGCATGTGATATATAAGAGGTTGTCAGGCAATACATACCAACATGTTCACAAATCACCATCACAGTAGGGGGAAGGCAGTATCATAATGTCAAGGAAGGGACAGATATATAGGTCATAGGCATTAACAAGAGAGGTATAAGTGGGAAGCCATAGTTAGCAGCATTATGTTAATATCAAGTCTGCTCTGACATCAGCAACAGTTATCTACAGATTATGGACAGGTGCCATGGCGATGGCAGCACCAAAGACAGCAGGCTGTATCTGGTGGTCCAGCATATAGAAGACTTCAGCAACAGCAGTAATCCATGAATGTGGCTGCACAAACCATGGACAGCTGTTTCATAAGGACCAGGGTCAGGCAACATGACAACCATAATGCAGCAATGTAGTGGCTGCAACATGAAAGAATCAAATTTAGCAGGTGCACAACCAACAACAAGCAGTATGAGAACACAGGCACATCAGGAACATGGAGACTGGCAACCGAAAGTCCAACTTTATGGACAATGAAGGTGATGTACATAAGGAGCTAGCAATTGTTTTTGTTTGTCTAAACACATTAGATCCTCTGCTCATCTTCCTGGTATGTAAGTCCCAAGGCCTATGGGCACTGTTCATATGGGGTTGCCCTGCATGCGGCCATATTGGTAGTTTGCTCATCTGCTATGAATATCAGCATCCTATCAGGGCAGACATACATTTTATGCAAGGTTATCTTTGTGCACCAATGCCAGCCTTCCACCTTTTTCTGTGTTCACTGACTCCCACTACCATCTGTTGAGGTATCAGCCTCATCGCTGGTGGAGGCCAAGGTCTGGTTTACACATAACAGTGACATGTTCACTTAATCTGACCACCAGTGTGCAGCTCCCCAAGCTAATAATAGCTAGTTATACTGCAGATTATAAAGGAAAACACAGCTCTCAGTACACCACTGGCATCTGCCATAGACAGAGTTCTACAAGGATGGGCAGAAAACATAAACATTCCTAAAAATAGTGTCCACGTCATTGTCTATATCACCACCAGACCTGCATGCTGCACACACCACTATGTTTACTGTGATAAGTCAAGGCAGTGGTTATGGCAACTGCCAGGAAGCACCGTATGACACATGATGTCATATGGTCAGAGGTTTTGGTTTGGAATCTGGGGTAATTATATTGGGTTACAGAGTGAGATGCAGGTCTTTTACCACATATGCAGGGTATAGAGTACAACCTGATATATCACCATGTGTCATGCTAATCTAATTTATATACAGGCAAACACAGAACACGGTTGTCAATACAACTGGGTCATACATTTTGTATAGCTAAATGAATGTCAGGGCAACAACACAACCCATTTGTCATCTACTGTATATTGCAAGCTAGATCCTCCAAATTATCATCGGTGGGCACAAAAATCAATCCATATCTATCTTCATCACGACAATAGAAGTGGAATTCTATACTAATCTTCAAAGTATATGTCCTGCTTCCTGGTCCCATGGTGTAGACGGTTGAAGCCCTGACTATGATCCAGGTGGCCCATATTAAGCTAGCTGTACAGGTTCTGGAAAAGGCAGGCAGGAGAGTATAGGGTTGATTAGCTGATTCCTGCACTCCTATCATGAGTGAGGGCGGATGGTTGCCTGGTGCACCACAGTAACAATGCCTACCTCTGGGTAACTGACTGTTCATGGAAGAAGCTGAGACAGATTCACACTGATAAGCAGCACATGCATTGCTGAGCTGGTATGATGTGCATGGGACCAGGCACATAACTCCCCACCAAGGTAGCCACTGCTGTGAGACAGATACCTGTAGAGGGGGCTTAGGACAGATGCAGCAGGGACCTTTACAGGACTGGTATGCTGGCCTGCCCCCTAATTTCCAATTCTCAGGAAAATCAGTGGTCCAATCAAGCCCCCATACATGAATGAATGAGTCAAAGAGCCCTAGCCTAGCTCAGGGAGGCCTGTCTTTTTCTCATGGCAATACGCCAAAGGTAGGAGAGAGCTTGAACTGGCAAGGTCTAACAAAGTATATATAAATAGATTTAATAGATATATGTGCATGTGTGCATATGTGTGTGTGTGTGTGTGTACACACACACACACACACACACACACACACACACACACGTATCTTCCGCCCTGATGCCATGTATTAACATAGTGGACACGAGCACAAAATGTGCTGTGAGTCATATCAAGTTACTTATGGAGGGAAGTGCATATTGTAGCTGCCATATCTATGCTTGCTGCTTGTTGGTATCCTGTATATTTATGGCATTTTCTTTTGGTTGTTTACCATGCCTCTTCTTTAATGGCAAAGAGTCTCCATCTAAGATTTGCAATGCAGAGTTAGGGCTGTGACTGAGATAGCCATCTTTAACAAATTATGACCATCTGAACTATGAAAGGTCATGTCACCTTTTGTATTATTGTTTATTCTTTTAGGGCAGTATGAGTAGACTTCCCATTCTACTGCCAATTATAATAGAGGGCACTGCCATCTACTGTCACTATACCCCTATCTCTGTTCGACCATACAGTCCTAGGCATCTGATGCAGCAGAATATGGCAGGGTACAGAACCCAGCATAACTATATGGTCATCCCTGCTGTAATGGTCTACTGATGATTCTGATGTGTACATTCTGGTAAAGATGGACAATGCCCATGTATACCTGCATGTGGCCTGCCTTTCTACAGCAGGACATGTTATGCAACTGATCTGCCGCTAATGGCCTTATCTGTGCATGTGTGTGTGTGTGTGTGTGTGTGTGTGTGTGTGTGTGTGTGTGTGTGTGTGTGTGTGTGTGCACGTGTCTTGCGTGTGTGTGCGTGTGTGTGTGTGTGTGTGTGTGTGTGTGTGTGTGTGTGCACACATGTGTCTGTGTCTGTGACAGTGTAGCTTTACTCTGCATTGTCCTCTCTGCAATCTTGTAAAGCTGGGCTTGTATTAGGAAGAACACTTGACTTGTCGCCTAAGTTGTTCAGCTTACCTACTCACCCACACAGTATATTACTGTCCCAAAATACATACTCTGCAGGTTTCATGGTTGTATACCATGACTCCAGCTGTGGGGAAACTGTACTGCTTTGTGTTGTGACTTATATGTTCATCTTAGTAAGTCAAGCTGTGTTATAGTATCCTCATGTAACAAGGTTACTATGTGGGAACAGCTACTTGCTCACATAGTATGCTAGTACTCATGGACTTCCTCATCTATTAACTGTGCCCTGTGACATTATTGGGGTTCCATGACCCAGCAGTAGAATAGAATGTAAACACTGCATTCAAAGCTTTACATAGTGGCTAAACTATAAGTATCACTTCATGGCCATGGAAAAGTAAAGGGTAGCTTTTGACTGCCACTATCATTCAACAAATTTCATGACGGCTGTGATTTGGCACATATATCTAGACCCACTGCATTGGGTAGACATATGTTATTCTCATTCCATGCTTTTCTCATGGTTGATGTTGTCATTCACTAAGTTTCACTATTTTCTCGGCCTCTGCAGTACTTAACACTTGGATAAATCAAATAATATGTCAGCCAGTTTGTTTAACTGTGTCCTTACCTGGTCAATACAACTAATGTGCAAAAATACCTCTATTATCAAGTCTGAAGTCATGATGTTTGTCTGGTAATTTGACATCCTTTAAAAGCTGGTGATTATGTTTTTATGGATAACCCTTTCCAGAATATTTCCTAAGAAGCTCACAAGGCTATTTGGCCAAAATTACTCAAGTCAATATCACATCCCCAGATCCAGGTGAGAATGATGAGCTGTTGTTAGGTGATGAATTGCCTGAAGAAATAGGATCTGTTATGGGAATGATGACCCTCACATTACAGCTAAAACATTTAGTCATTTGGTTAACATTTAGTCATCTGGAAAACAGAAAGCTAAGAGGAAGAACTGAAAAAAGGTCTTGGAGTTCAACTTTAACAGAGATTTCAGACCCTTCTTGAAATCTTTAGGATTAATAACTTTTTAGGGCATTAAATCCTGCTTTTGGTATCCCTTGTAGGCACTGTACTATAAACATCTAAATTTACAACGGCAATGCTGTGACCTAGATTTGTTTTAGCATGATGTTTCCATGCCTTATATATCTGATGTATTGATAGTTTGATTTTTGAAAACGCCCAGGGTTGGAGTTAGATTTCTAGTCTAACTATCATTAAGGAGTGAAAGTGATAAGTATGGTAAGGAAGATATTACAAAAGATTTAATTAATGCAACTCATACCACTATGTTAAGTCTTGCTGAAATCATTTGCCTTCAAAGCAAAATTAAGAGTAAACAGCAGCCTTATCATAAACAACAGAGATGAGCTGTCCTTTAATTCAGCCATTGTTTCCTCACTGGAAGAGGTTTTATTTTTAATTTGCCTAAATCAGTATGTTTAGAAACCTCCACACATGCCACTGTGGGATAATTCCTTCATACAATGGAATATGTGGATACATCTCAGCAAACCTTTACCTGTCTTAGAAGTGCTTTGTGCAAGCCTGTGCCTGAAGTATTTATTAATGCAGCGCAGCATATCTCATTACCATGAATAAACAGATGCTAAGGCAATTTTGCTACATGCAGAAGGTTACATATAGTTACCATATGATTGACTTAATGCCAGTGTTCTTTATTGTGCTGTTTTCAGTATAAATGTCAATATCAGAGACTAATACTTCTCTCTGGGCTTAGCCCAACAGCTATGTACAGCCTCCATCTCTGTTTTATATCCTGACAATCACTGTCAGATCCCATTAGATTTATGAACTTGTTGGTGGGAATATCAAAGTCACAGAGTGACCAGAAGTCACCTGACATTAAAGTTTGAGGCCCACCTATCCCATACTTAAAGTTGAAACAGTCACAGGAGAGTTTTTTCTTTGTTTTAATGTTGAAAGAGGGTTGAAATAATGTCTAAAGAAAAAGTCATTTATTCATCAAACTAAAGTAAACGAAGAAGACTTTTACCTGCATATTAAGTTCAAATCAGTTATATGCATCTTGAAAAAAAAAATATTTCCAAAAAAGCTCTGTTTCAAAGGCAGGCAATAATGTTTGTTCCCTGGGTTATAATTACTTTGCAGTTCTCTTGAAATGCAGAGAGCTAACTTAGTCATGAAATGGTTGCATTACACATACTATCAAGCAGAGTTGGTTTATGTTATATAGCATAGTACTCAACCCATATTCATAAAAGATTAAAACTTCCACAACTTGTTTACATATTTATTTATTTCAAAGGTTTCAACACTGGTGTTATGGCCATTAGTGCCTTTTGAAATGTTTTCAATTCATTATGAATTAGAGAGGAAACAGACATAATAAGAAAGCACAGTACGGGTGGGGCTTTTAACATTATCCTCACTCAGGCTGTCAGACCCTATCTCATTGGACATGTTTCACCAAGACCTAATTCATTATACTCAAATGTTGTACAATGGCATGAGAAATGCACTACAATACTAACTAGGGTGTTTCTGGATTACAGGTGTGCCACTGCTTTGCACCTTGGAGTAAGTTAATTTAATTAGAGTGGTTTGAGGTGAAGCCCCCCCAACACACACACACACACACACACACACACACACACCACAACATGGGAATGTAGAGGCATTATTCCTCTCATTTGAGAGGTATAAGGGGCAAAGATCCCCTGCATAATGTATACTTGTTTTTCGTGTGTGTGTGTGTGTGTGTGTGTGTGTGTGTGTGTGTGTGTGTATTTGTATGCTTACGTGTGTAAGGGGAGAGTTTTCTGAGGAGAGGAAGAGGAAATGAAAATTGCAACAGTTTGAATTGTGTTCACTGGAGGATTGGACACCAGTTATACATTCTAGTCTGGCAAATATCCTAAGCAGCAACAGTTGTGCAAATTTAAGAATGTTTAATAAATAAGCTGTTAAACAATAAAGGTCTGGTTAACAAAAGCAAAAAAAAGGTTAACAAATGGGGTAGTGGCTCTGTTATACTTTACAAAATATCCACACTCTTTTTTACTTAAGTTTTAAATATTTGCTGTGTATTGTTTGACTATATAAAACTTAAACAATCCATACAGGGCAGCATATGTTCTTCTTGCACATAGTTACACTTATAGAATCACATTCCTCTACATATACCTGGTTGATTAGTGCCTGCCCTGAACCTTATTTTCTTAAGTGATACATAACTTTCCTAATTAATCTCTTACACCTCAGATTGTCTGATCATACACATCAATAGAGTAAAATGATCAGTACCAGAAGAAAGGATGAGCATTTTTTTATTTAACAATGCCCTCACAAATACTAGTTAGATATCCATTTCTGTTTGTAGTAGTTGTGCTGCAGCATGCACAAATATATGATGAGATGAGATTCCAAACTTCCAAAACATAATCTTGGGACTCAATTTTTGTGTCTTCCTAAGGCTCATCATACTAAGTATAATGCCATTTTAAAATAATCCTGTAACCTACCGGTTTTGCACAAATCAGGCAACAACATGGCCTACCATCCAGAGAAAGCCAGATAATTATAAGCATAAGTTTTCAACTGTTATTTCAGCAAGCCTAGAAAATAGTTAACAACCTGTGAAACATGATTTCCTGTTTTTAACTGGGTGAAAATATCAGGCAAAGTTTTGGTAGTCGGGATGTAGAGTTCTTAACCAACATCCACACCGGAACCATAATAGCAGAATGTACTAACTTCATCAGTCAAGCATATTCTCTTAATAGTTTAATTCACCAGCAAAGATGTCTACAAACTAGAAGAACAAACTTAAAAGTAAAATACTTAAAGAGGCTGCATGCACAATCAGGTTTATCAGCCCCAATCCCCCTTGTTCATCTTTCATAAACAAAATTCCCCTCTTAATTGGGTTCAATCTTGACTCCCAAATAAATGAAAAAAAATGTCTGCATACTTTTTTTTCATATTTCATTGGCATCATATAAACATTTGCAATATAAGCTATTATACCTATTATTATGGTATTTATTAAATGTGCTTTCTTTTTCTATGAAAACTTATATGTCTTCCAGAATGTAATTATGTCTTTGATTCCTTTAATAACTTTATCCCATTGTTCATGCCTGTATTCTGTCCTTCCAAATACCATTCCTAAAATATCAATAATCTTTTCATTATATTCCACACCTCTTATAATACCTTCATACCAAATCCTTCGATTTTCTCTTTATTTATGCTTAAACCAATTTTGTTCAACCATGTACTCAATTTTTCATTATTTTTTCCATTACTACAATATCCTTAGCATAAGTACACATTATAGGTAACTCTATCTCCTCCATCATTCTATATCCTCCATTACTTAACATTTTATTAGTTTCCATTACTATTGTGTTCATGATTATACCAAAGATCATACTGCTTCCAGGACATCCTTGTTTTATACCACACTCTATTTTCAAATTCTCCCCAATCCAACCATTTACATTCAGTTTCACATAATTCTTTTCATATATCGATTTAACTACTTGTAATATTTTTCACTTATGCTGTATGTTTATAAAATTCGCCATAATGCTTTATTCTGAATATTATCATATGCCTCACTGACATCACCTATCATGATTTTTGTTTCCACTTTTTTATTAATAATATCATCAATTACTTCCCTTATTATCTACAACAGGTCTTGACTCTCCTTTCCTTTTCTCCCAAACAAATTCTGAAAATATATTTCTATTTTACATTGTAGTCTTCTAGTTACCATACTGATGAAAATTTATAGTCTGTGTTATTCAGTGTAATTGGTCTCCAATTTTTTATTTTATCTTTATCTCCTTTCTTTAATATAAATTAATATAAATTTTATCACACCTGTGCAAATTTCTTTAGACTTAATTCCTTTTTCTAGCCACTCATTCATTACTTCTATAAACACCATCTTTGCCACTCATACATTTTGTTATGCATACTATATTCAATTCCAATCCAAACCTGCAGCTGAATTAGCATTAATATATTTTATGATCTCATTCAAATCATTTATATTTCTTTTTCTCTCTAAATATTCATTATCTTCCTTATTTAATTTTTCACCATTATAAATGTGTGCTATGTTAACTTGTTTTTTACTACATGAATATAATACATATTCTTTAATTATTTCATATATTTCTCTTTGTTTTTTAACTTGTTTCCCTTCTTTATTTTTTAATTCTCTTATTATCTTTCCTTCTTTTACTATCTTACATAAGTATGGTGATACTTCTTTTTTTCCTGGTAAGCAATATTGTTGCTCATATAACCATTTATTAACCTTATCCTGATTTTTTTCTAAATAATTCTTTTTTCTTTTTCATTAAACATTTTTTCTTCTATATCAAGTCTTTAAATATTTCTTGACTTAATATTTTTATTCCATTTTTTATTTTTTTCCTTTTCTTTTCTATACATTCTAAAATACTTTTTTGTATTTCTTTTTGAAGTTAATCCACTATATTGTCCAATTTTCATAAAACTCTGCCATACATGATATGTTGTTGCCATAATTGTGTAATTTATTTTCTTTCTCCTGAATCTAACTCTTTTTTCATTTATTCTATTGCCTTTTCCTATTTTAATATAGTCATCATTTTCATGAATTCTTATCCAAATAGCCACATGATCAGAGAACCCATTATATTTAATTCCTTTTTTGTAATTTTTAGGCCTTCTAACTCTTTTTCATTTACTCTTTTTATGATTTTCCTATTTTAATATATTAATTTTTATGACTTTTTATCCAAATAGCCACATGATCAGGGAAGCCATTATATTTAATTCCTTTTTGCGTAATTTTTAGGCCTTCGGATATAAAAAAATAATCAATTTCTGTCTTCATTTAATTTCTTTTGTAAGTCCCGTGTTTGTTTCCCATATTTTTAATTTTCCACTTTCCTTAATTTCAATAACCATTTTAGCATCACAACTATTCTTTTTATTTCTCAAATTACAATTAAAATCACCTGTTGTCATTATATCCATGTTAACACAGACATAATTAGGTACACTTTTAAACACTGTTTCTCTTTCTTTTTTGTCACGTATGCATATAAAGCTATTGGTCTATATACATATTTTTCAATCTTATATCCACTACTGTTATTCAACCCAGTTCTACTATTGTAGTATGTAATATTTTTATATTTTCTTGGCATAGTATACATATACCTGAATATTAATACCAAACAATTTGGTGAAAAACAGCCCAGAAACTCAACACAAATAAAAACAAAAACTGGCCAAACTGGGGCAACTAGCAGGTAACACAATGTCCCAACCAAGATGGAAATCCAAAAGTCTGAGAGTGTAAAGGAAATCCAAAAATATCCAAAAACCACAAGTTTATTAAGTGCTTTTGGCCCTGAAAGTTCTGGGACTTCATTAGATTAAATTAACACATATTGGTACAAAGTTTAAATAGGTCAATCAATTAAACAATTAGCAATACTATTCAATAACAAATTTATAAACAAGATTAAAAAAATAAAAATGTGTTACACTAAAAGAACACTTTGCATTACCATATTTGAGCTCTAACCTTTGGAACAGGCAAAACTGAAATATTATCTTTTAAACCAGGCTCTATTGTGGTATTTAGTTTTAATTGCCACTTTCATTTACTTTTTTTTCTGTCTGTAATTTCCACCATCCATGAATCCATTATGAAACCTGATAAGGGTGGAGGGGTGGTGCTAGTTGACAAAATTTACTATATTAGTCAGATGCCTGTGATATTTTACAACACGGATAAATATTTAGAGACTTCACGTAATGAAGTTATGATAGCACAGAGAAAGGTCCAGCTCTTTCATGAAGATGCCTTATATCAGGAGGTTATTTCAGAGGATTTATTAAGTTTCCTCAAAAATTAACATCCACTCATCCCATAGGCCTTTGGCATTCCAAAGGTCCACAAAGATGTGTTTAATCCCCCCTATAAAGTTATAATAGTGGCCCATGACAGTACCACCTACCCCTTGGGAGTTTTTAATGATAGGTTGTTGAAAAATACTTTGACATCTATTGATTATCTATTAAAAGATTCCTGAGACTTTCTTTCCAGGAATAAGCAAGAATGGTATAGTTGTAATTGTAGCTTCACCACTGTGGATGTTATTGATCATTTTACTTCCATTCCCCACAGAGAAGGTTTAACACTTTTTTCAGAAGCTATTATGAAACTTACTAATTTGACTAATAAAATGGTGAATTTTGTTGTAAAAGTCATGGAAATTATTTTGGAAAATAATATCTTTACATTTGAAAAAGGGATTTTTCAAAGAGATTAAGGGCATAGCAGTGGGGGCAAGGTGTGCCCCCATTTATGCAAATTTACTGATGAACACTTGAGAACAAAGACACATTTTTAATTCTGGGTTTCAGGAGGAATGGGTAGTTTACTTGTGTTACCTAGCTGACATATTTATTCTATGGAAAGACAAGACATTTATCAATGAGCAATCTATGCTTTACCTAAATGTTTTTTCTGCATTTTTTTTAATTTACTAGTACCTGTTCAAATGTAAGTATTGATTTTTTGGATGTTAATTTGTCCAATGATTTGAGTAAAGGTGCTTTTATTTCTAAAATTTTTAGAAAGAAATATTCTCCAAAAATTAATTGGATTACCAAAGTAGTCATCCTGGGTACATAAAAAGGAACATCTATAAAGGACAACTAATCCGGGCAGCCCATATGAGATCCAATTTGGACATTTGTAAGGAAGAACTTAGGAAAATTGCACAAATGTTCCTAGAAAGAGGTTACCCAAGGGACCTAATTTATAGAATCAGTTATGAGGTCATACAAGGTTGGGATTCTAAGTTTACACCCCTTTTAGGTTTGGGCAGGGAGCATTTTAAACTTCCCTAAACCCCACATAGATCAAACTTTTAATAACAATATGGTTCTTACATATGGAGAAGGTTCTAGAGAGATTAAAGACATTATGGCAAGAAACTGGGTAATTTTTAGAACAAATAGCGACCATTTGCAATTAGTAGGAGAAAGTCTTAAGTTTGTGTATAAAATGGAAAGAAACCTTAAGTTCTTATTCAAACATCCAATTTTAACATCATTGCATAACAATAAAGAGACCACTAAATGTGGCACTTGTTCACAATGTTCTTACATATTGGAAGGGCAGACTAGATTTACCAAATTTGCCAAACCCCATGATTTTAAGAAATGGAAATTGTGCCACTAGAGGGTTAGTCTATATAGTTGTATGTAAGACATGTGAATTCTATTATGTAGGGAAAACTGAAAGACAACTCAGAAGAATATACAAACATTTATATGCAATTAATAGTCATAACACAAACAATGCATTGTATAAGCATTCATTAAAATGTCAAGGGTTTATTAAGTTTAATCCCGAAGACATCTAGGCAAGAATGGTGGAAATTACAGATAGAAAAAGTGAATTAAAGTGGAAATTAAAATGAAATGCCACAATAGAGCCTGGTTTATATTACAATATTTTAATTTTGCCTATTCTGAGGTTTAGAGCTCAAATATGGTAATACAAAATGTTCTTTTAGTGTAACACATTTTTATTTTTTAATCTCGCTCATAAAGTTGTAATTGAAAAGTATTGATAATTGTTTAATTGTTTGACCTATTTAAACTTTGTACCAGTATGTGTTAATTTATTCTAATGAAGTCCCAGAACTTTCAGGGATGAAAGCATTCAATAAACTTGTGGTTGATGGATATTTTTGGATTTCCTTTACACTCTCGGACCTTTGGATTCCATCTTGGTTGGAACATTTTCTTACCTGCTAGTTGCCACAGTTTGCCCAGTTTTGTTTTTATATACCTGAACATGTTTCTTTGCCTATCTTCCAAATAACAATACCATTCCAAAGTTTTTCTGTTTGCATCCTTTCTTCTTGTCTTAGCACTCTAATATCTTCTAACACTATTACTTGAGCATCTATTTCAGCACACCACTGTAAAATAATAATTATTCTCTTAATATTTTTCATACTGTTCATGTTCAAAGCTAATATTTTCAGCTTTATAGAACAGTTATTAGAATAATCTTACCCTTTACCTTTCTTATTCTCCCACTTGCCATTATATTTTTTTATTTTCTTTTTCTTTCCCTGACTCTCTTTCCTATTGAAATTTTCTTGCCCTTTAGTATATGCCACTCTGACTCTTCTTCACTTATTTCATCTGTCTCTCTTTCTTTTTCATTTTCTTTCACTTTGTCTTTCCCTTTAACTTTAAATATAATTTCTATGTTTTTCTTGTTGTGTTGTGTGGCCTTGTATAGTATTCTTTTCTAACTTTTTTTCTTGTATAATTTCATTTTCATTTTCACTTTTATTTTATTTTTCATTGTTTTGTATTTCTACCTCACATTCTAACCATGAATGTCCTGTATTACCACATTTATTTGCATTATGGCCTGCCTGACCACATAAATAACATCTTTTTGTCACATTTGTTAATTAAATTATCACTTTTTCCCACAAAAATAACAAGTTTTTAGTTGTCCTCTGTGCCTCACAAAACCTCTATTGCCATGCACATTAATAATACTAGGTATGTATATCACATTTTCATTTTCCGTTTTTAAAAAATATTCCATATTCCCAACCCCCAGTCCATAATTCTCTTGTATCATGGATTTTAGTCGTGTCCTCTACTTCTTTACATATTGTCAACAAATATTCTCTCAGATCTTTTGCTCCCACCTCAGTTCTGAACTGAATCAAACTTTTTTTTTGCCTGAAAAAGGCTTGCTCAACATATTCTGACCATGGAAGGTTAGCTTTCTTTTTTTCATAGGCCCCCAAGCAGTTTTCCATAGCCTGGTCAGTTTCAAAAAACAAGTCACAAGAAGTTTCTTTGTTAATTAAAATGAGAGCTCTTACCTCTTCAGCTTTTACTCCCAGAGGTGCAATAACATTGTCCCATACCTCATATCTGTCCAGGCCTCTTTCTTTTTTACTGCTCACCCGAACAACATATTTTTTTCTTTACCTCCTTCATTTCTGTCTTCTCCTTAGCAACTTCTTCACCATTTGAGCATAGGACTTTTTTTCTGGAACCTTCTCTGGCCTTTTCCTTCTCTTTTTCTCTATCTTCTATTTTTTTTCCATAATGTCACTCCAGGATACAGCAGTTCCACTTTCTGCCTCACTCTGGTTAATTTGCTCCTCCAGATACTCATCCCACAACACTTCTGACTGGAGGGTTAAAATAACACATTTTTCTGTCATTTCTGCAATTCCAAACAGTTTTTTTCTGGAAGTTTTCTTCTGACTCCATCTCCACCACTGCAGTTAGCTCCATCTCCTTCCCAATCTCCTCACCATCAGCAGACATTTTCACTGCTCCCACATCATCTGAAAACATTTCTGGTAGTGATTCTATCATTTCTTCTTCATTTTCTATACATTTAATTTCTAAATTGCTTTGGCTCTCAGCAGCCATGCTTCTCTCTGCTCTTCCTGGCTGCCTTCATGCCTGGAAAGGAAACAGTAAGTCAGGATGTGTAGCACCCAGTCTCTTCCCCCTACTGCAAACAAGTTCCCTAATGCCCTGACCAAATTTCTCCAGTAGTATAAACATAACCTCAGATCTCCTCTAAAAAGAGGCTACTAGCCTAGCAGGACTAGCCCAGTCAACAAAGAATATATATATATATATATATATATATATATATATATATATATATATGTGTGTGTGTGTGTGTGTATGTATATTATATGGATAGATATATACTGTAGGTACAGTTTGAAAGACCAATCATATGAGTGATGCTTTTTTTCTAGTTTAATCTTTTAAATATATTGTTTTGCCAGCAACCTTTTGTATGGTATTACATTACAGCAGGGAAAGGGAATGTAACCTTATGCCACTGTTGTCTGATCTCAGAGTTAGTATAAATGTATATATATTGGTAAACTGCGGGAGGGTGGCCTAATGGTTAAGGTGTTTGCCTTACAAACACAAGGTGCAGGGTTTGAGTCTCACAAGAGATAATTGGCTAGGCTTAAAACGGCTTGCAAGGGCAGTTAGCTTAGTACTAATCTATGAACCTATATATACATATATATATCCAGAGTCCAACAAACAGCACATAGAACACAGCCAGGACAAACAGCATTTTCTTTAGCATACACCAAACATATTCAGAGGCATTCAACTTAAAATGAACCATGCATTTATTTGATCAGGAATAAAACAAAAAGATAAAATCCAGGTGGAATTGTAAAAGGATAAGCGCTTTCGGATCACTTCAATGATCCTTCCTCAGATCCATATAACCACCATCTTCTTCTGTCCTTTATTTTAAAACAACTTTCCACCAATGAAATGTAACATTAATCAGGCACACCCATCACAAATCAGCTAGATAGAATTACAAATGCCTCCTCAATCTCCGCCTTTTCAAGGCAGGTTTCATAGGAAAGGCTGTATTAAGCCCTGGTGTTTTATGAGCTCGCAGTTTACCAATCCAGAACATCTCCTCTTGTTCCAGTTTGCTGTTAGTATCTCCTCCCTTTTCTGAGGCATATACAATCTGCAATACTCTAAACACAAAACTG
>NC_056736.1:67384992-67387492 GCF_019279795.1 Protopterus annectens | reverse complement strand
AGTTTCAGTTATTTGACTTAAATCAGGACACCAGTGCCTTTATTGTTTTTAAATCTCAGTTCTCATGAGTTCTACTGGCAGCCATATTGTGCAAACAGAAAAACACAACTGTGAGTATTTATACCAGAATTTATTTACAAATATTTAAAGACAGATGGCTGTTCATATGAGCTCTTACTCTGCACTATGGTTAATTGCAGCATTTTTACCATATGCAGTTTTATTGGGTTCTATTTCATCTGGATCTCAAAACTCTTTAATTATGTTCCATATAAGATTTTGGCAAGAAATCAGACATATGGGAAACAAATGTCATTTTTAAACTAGTTCAGGACGAAGGTTAATTTCTATGGGAGAAGCAAAGATCTGGAAATTGCTATCAGCTGCGATGGATAATTAAACACTTTAAATGTTTTTTTAACTCAAGCACTACAGTCCTTAAAACAAGATTCCCAGTGGTTTTATGAAACTTATTAAATTCTGTTAATTTGTATGCATTGTTTGGATACCATTAAAGGGACTCTTCTAGCTCAAAGGCTTTCTGAATGACAGAAATAAAACCATCTATTAGCTTGTGAGATAATGTAGGCCTGAAAGTGAGCAGAGAATAAAACAGTACTAACAAGTTAATGAATCTCCCACTGCTGCTTATTTGTTGGTGCCAGAAGCAAATGCTTCTGGCAATAATGGGATCACGGTAAACAATACCATTGGCTTAGCTGGTTGTATCTTCACCTTTCATGGCATAAAATCAGACTGTTCTGGGTTTTTCCCAAACTTGGCTTCTTAAGCACTGAACCAAGCATTTGTATTTGATGTAATGACACTGCAGTGCAGGCTAAAGTTGGTGCTACACATCTACATACACGAGAGTCCATCTTTCAGATATTATAGCAAGATTGTACATGCTTGTTCTGGTGGTAATTCTGCCTGGTGTTAAAAATGACATCTTTCATTCAAACGCAATAGGAAAGGATTTTATTAAATTAATTAATTTATTAAATTAATAAATGCATACTTTGAAAGAAAGGAAAGAAGGACATAAATATAAGGATTCATTTATTTAACCATTACTATGTATCTGATTCTTAAGGAGTTATGCATTTTTTGTTCCTTATTCACAGATGTTTAAAGTTGTTGCAATATATATATTGTATCCTTATTCTAGAATAAGCATTGACTGTATCCTGAAAATTAAACCTAAGTCTTATTGCTGCAACAAACAGTTACATCAAATAACTATTAAAATCTCAGTAATGGGGAAACTCCACTTAACATGAAAAAATCAAGACTCGCTCCATATCACAAAAACAAAGGCAGCTGGAACAATCAGGCAGTAATGAAGAATAAATTAGCATTTCTTACATATGCAAAGTTTCAGTGCAGAGGGGATGAATATATGTGTACCTCACATGTACAACACCAAGCTCAACACTCAACCATTGCTCAACACCAGGATAAACTATATCCCTAAATGTGGACACATACCTCTGCATAACTTATTTCTCCTTACTCTCCCTTTTTCACTCACTTCCTTACTTTCAGCAATTTGTCTCCACTGGTTTTGTCTCTAAATATACCATAAGCTGATCTCACTTTGTATTGCAATTCCTGTTTGTATTATACCTTTAATTTTTCTATAAACTGGCTAATATTTCTCTAAGTATTGAATCATTATCATGTAACTTGTATCTGTTCTTAACCAATGTTTTTATATTATACCTAATTTGGCATAATTATTTAAATTGTAGTTGTTTTGTGCTATTTTTAAAGACCGTAAAATTGTTGCTCTTAAATGTTTTGTAATACTTTGGACCTTTTCTCCCCAGGCCTTCACTGAAAATGTTCTCCTACCCAGTCAGACTTTCCTGGTAATGAAATGTCAATAAATAAATAAATAAATGTGGGGACTTCACCATCAAACACTTTATTTTAAAATATATCAGCTTCAGGGTCACTGTAATTCAGAGAAAGGTGAAAATATGCTGTATCAAACTTCTGAACTCTGACATTGACAAAAAAAAAAAACAATATATAATTCTGGGCTTCATAAATACAGTCTAATGGTATAATGATGGGAAACACCCAGGACAACTACAAATGTAATTTAATAACTTCCCTAAGAAATATCAGAACAGCTAAACCTTAAATGCATTCTGTCTTGTCAGGATTTGTATTTTTGACCTAAACCAATATTCCATGAGTAGAAGCTATGATAGTCCCATCTTAGTAGTTTAGTCTATTATGGCTAAGTCCTGATGAATGCTTAATTATATAAATGTATTTCATTATGAAAAATACATGTTCTGTAAACATTCATAAGTGTCCTGTGCAATCAATATGCTATTAAGTTGAACACAGACATTCCAGATGTTTAGTCTTTACAGATGAAGTCTTAATATCAATTCATAACTTCATCTAAGTGACACTTCTGAATAAGAGAGTGGTCATATAAAAGAAGTACAAATATGTAACAATATAACTAATGTTATGCATGATG
>NC_056736.1:67264992-67382492 GCF_019279795.1 Protopterus annectens | reverse complement strand
GTTAGTACAACGAGCACGTGCACAAATCGAATATGCATGCTGTTCATCAGGACTACACATTTGCAAGCACCTTTTTATGGCCAACAATAGTGCTTGAGGCCATGGAAAGGTGTTTGCAAGCATGAGCACAGGATGGCCTATAGGCAAACCTAATATACAAGTATGCACTGTATCTCAGAAATACTACGGGCAAGTTAACTGAAAGATTTCTAAAGAAGGAAAAGTGAAATGGGGGAATTGTATGCAAATAACATTGGTTGTACTGCAGAAATAATTAAGAGGGAGGGGAACTGGGGAAAATTATTCAGATACTGCAGGCAAATGTGCAAAATCATCAAAGAAACATCTGTAACATAAATACTGCTGTACTGATATAATGATAATTAATCTCAATGACAATGCTTGATGTGCACATAAAAAAAAAAAAACTGGCATGCTATGCTAACAAAGAATGTGAGAGGACCTAGGCTAAAGCTACAGTGTAACAAAGGGGATTTAATGTGATATACATGTTAATAAAATAAAGCTACAGTGTAACAAAGGGGATTTAATGTGATATACATGTTAATAAAATGCTGATTTGAGATAACAGTTGGCAAGGACAGTAGATACCTTATGGACTAAATGCATAGATTGTAGTTATAGCATATGAGATGTACATACAGCAGTAGCGTTGTCATCTCACAGCAAGAGGTTCTCCCGTTCGATTCTCAGCTGGAGCACCTTCTGTGTGGAGTCTGCATGTCCTCCCTGCGGTCAAGTGGCATTCAAAAGACATGCGTAGAATGGGCGTGCCTTTGTTGAAGGTTGGGCATCGAGCTGGCACCTCGGCACCAAAATAATCTACTGCCAATTATTAGCGGACCGGAGTTCTGCTGTGGCGACACCTAACCGGGAAAAGCTGAAAGAAGAACAACATACAGAGAATTTATGTGTGCTTACAGCACTTTCCTGCCATCTGACACCACTGTTGTATTCTCCACTTCAGCATGTATGCCCAAGAAGAAATGAACCTGACAGCTGTTGTGCCACGCACATCAGAAAGGGACATGTTTTTGCCAATAAATGCTACTGACACCCATAGGAAAGGGATGTATCATCTATAAACGTGTTGTATAGTCATGTAAGTGCTAAATAGTGATGTAATTACACTTAACATACATAAGTGACAAATGACAACACAGATCTGATGACATGTCATGATTTCAAGTTTTCCATTGGTAAATGGCACACATCTCATACATTGTTGTACTGGGCATTCTCACAAGGAATTACAGGGAACATTAACATAACAGCAATTCAACAGCACCAACACACAAGAAAGTGTCATAACAGTGGCCCAATCACACCTTGTGATGATCTAGCAGCATGCACTATAATAAGAAATGTTTTATGTAAGCCCTCATCTGCCATAAAGCTCTACAGTGTAAAGAAACAAATTGCAGTAATAAAGAAATGTTTAGATGAAGACGCAATCGAGAACTTAATTTTGAAAATAACTAATGCCTCTGAGCAATGAATGACATGCTAAACATTTGTATCTTTTCATTTCTGAGCACATGCCAGGACAGATATTGGACAGATGCATATCTGAAATGGATGCCACAGAAATTTGCATATTGGCTGTGTCATGAAGCACATCCTTAAAGGGCTTATAACACTTTCCTACCATAAAGAGGCTGGATGTCCTACCTTGTAGGACAAGACCTGGAAAAGGTGGCCATCTGTGTCATAATTATTTTCTGTGTGCAAGCAGCTGCTGTCTGACACAATTGCCTGACAGACAGATCTTACCAGATTCAAACCCCTGCCTATGACACTAGTCACTCTATTGACCACTGTATTGACTGCATGTGCCACAGCAGATAGCAATGGAGGCTGTCACAAATAACTGAAATCAATGTGTGAAGTAAGAAAGGAGTTACAAATATAACTTGGACGAGCTGATTTAGTCAGAATGCTGAAAAGGCACTATGGATGTTGCTGATCACACAGTAGTGTGCAATGCCATATCAATGCTTCATTACCAAGTAATCTGTTTATATCATTTAGTACATACACTGTCCCAGAATTGAACCACATTATATCTGTACAAGTATGATACACAAGCCAGTACTCAATGCACAAACCACAGGAACACTCACAGCATGACATGCCCCAAACAACCCTTTCACTGCCATACAATCACAACATGTGATTATAAATCTTTGTCCAAAATAAACATGAACACAAATAACTAGATATAAAGTTCTTTGTGTAACTTCAGTACATTCATAAAATGTTACCCTTTTCTGGAACTGAGCATCCAGCTATGTAAGTCTTCTGACTAATAACATGTGGATGAAGTACAAGCACCACAGTGGAAATCTTAACACAACTATGACACTCCTTCTATGCTTAATCATTACATCATGTGACTGTATCACAAGCAATCTCTTTGAGATAACAGGGATGGGGAAGGCCTCTCCCACTCTTAATGTACATATTATAACTGTGGTGGATGCCATTCTTGCATTGCAGTATAAGGCCACACAAATCTAACAGGCACTGAATGTAGGTTTTGAACTCCTCAGCATTTGACTACAGAAAAGACATGATATAGTAGTGAATGAATGCACCACAGTAGACATGTCACTGCAGTTATGAGATATGTCAGTATTTCAAGGCATTACATCATGTTGTTGCTGCAAGGGATATGTGTGTCTGCAATTGCTGTAGTAAGGCAAAAACATACAGAATACTGTTTCACTTTTCTTGTGCCAGAGGAAAACACTTACTGCAGCCATTGTGTAAGGAAAATGTAATCACGTCAGCACTCTTAACAAAAGCATTGCTATGTGAAAAAATATCATAGCTTTTTATACGAGGCGTTATCATCTATACATATAACCAGCAGATGTGTTTGACAACAGTGTTAGTGACATGTACAGTCACAATAAGACTGACTCAATGTAGTCTGAGTAGTAATGGCTGGATATCAAACTACTTAAGATTACAAGCTGGTTAGCACCTAAATCACGAGCACCACACACTATGTAGCAGTACAACTGTGAGAGTGCACAGTTGATTGAATGACATCGCCATTGTTTATTAGCTGGATGTTTATGCTAAAAAGTGGTCAAAGGGCACAATAACACTGTACAGCTATACATCATTTATGTATTTCAAGAGTGCTGTGCACAGTATGAGAGGAAAAGACACACTCACAGCTGGACTCAAACCTCCTACATATGTAGGTATACAGTTCACAAAGCACAGTGTCAGAATCATGCACCACAGGAGACGTTGCACTACAACTGTGAAATCTTGCAGTCATGTAAGCATTATTTAAGAATTTTGTTGCCAAAAATGTATTTTCCATGGGGAGGGTAGAATTTGCTAGTGTAACACAGTGCCACTGTAAATACATAAGTGGAAGCGTAGCTAACAGTGAATGTGAATTAGCCAACTGTATATAATAGTAATCACAGTCACACTATTTAAACAAGGATGGACTTGAACTACCTACATATGTAGCTATGGGTCCACTATGTAATCTTGAAATACTGAAATCCAGAATTTCAGTATTTCGAAATTACATAGCCGAAAACCCAACCACAACACACAATTCCGAAACCGCATAACCGCGAAATTCAAAATCCCGAAGGTACGCTACACATACAGCACACACATAAACACACACACAACTCCCCCCACAATCAAATAAATGATTCTACACTACAGATAAGCAGGGGGCAAGCACCCCTGCACTCCCCATGTGGGGGCTGTGCCTCCCACACCCCCCACTTATATATTCTAACTCTGAGATCGCACAACCACACAAACAAAACTCACACCCACACATTTCACAGTCCCTCACATACACACATCACAGTCACAACCCACACTTACACACACTAAAGCCCCTAACCAACACACTTACATATACATACTTATCCACACTTCCACCCATCCATGCACACACCTCACCAGCGGAATCGGAAATTCAACATCTCCATGCTTCGGGATTTTGAATTTTGCACTTCTGCCAATTTCGGAACTTTGAGTTTTCAGCTATGTAATTTCAAAATACTGAAATTCGGGATTTCAGTGTTTCAAGATTACATAGTGGACCCGTAGCTACACAACCTATGCAGCACAGTATCAACAGCCAGCACCACAGGAGAATTCTGAACACAATTGCAAGTGCCTACATTCACTAACAGACTGAATTGAGTCAACCTCATTCTGAAATCAAGATAACTTGTCAAAATTCAATATTGACATACAAGCATTGTGCCACCTAAACAAAGAATTAGTTGTAAATTGTTATGTTTTACTTTCTGCCTGAAATGCATTGCTGCTGAGCTCAGTTGTGTGGCTGATGGCAAAGTATTAGTGCATGTGTAATCATATTTTGAGGTGTTGATGTTTAGCTCTAGTCTATGGTGCTCTTTGCAGACTTTTGCATAAAGATGCATTATACACATACAACCATATGTGAATCTGCTAGAATACAGAACAGAGTTATGTTATGGTTGTGATTCATGTTTCACGATTTACACATTTGTCATGACAGCTACATTTAGTCAATCTTTATATGAATGCTAAAGGTGTATAATAAAACACATGCAGGAACCATGCATGTTATTGCTGATAGAAACATAGCTTATTTAAACATTTTGGAGTCAAAGTGCTTTATTGGATGACACAGAAGTGGTGGGAGAGGTCAACAGTTAATGACAAGAATATACAATACAGACATAATAGCACACTAGTTCATGCTATGTTTCTGCACATATTTGTGTTGTGTTACTGTTTGATGTGCTGCTCCCTATTATGAAACCTGTCTTGTACAGATCTTGCCTGAATAATTATACTGATAAAGCAAACAGTAACATTATTCAGGCAAGATCTGTACAAGACAGGTTTCATTATAGCGAGCAGCACATTAATGTAGCAGAAGGATAATGGTGTGTTAAGGAAAGGTGTAGCCAACATTTATAGCCACAGGAGTCAGATAAAACATTGAAAAACACGTTTGTATGCATATGGATTTGAACCTTGAAAGCATTCAAAGAAATGCCTACAGACGTGAGTATTATCTGGACACACCATGTAGGAAGCCATACTTCAGATAGTTCCCATGTGACAGCAGATTGCAGAAAACAAGAATATGTGCATTACTTTTCATTATTCTCTTGTCATCATAAGCTGTACATACAAATCTTTATATTTGTGAGAAATAGAGTAACTGGACTATATATGTAGCCAAGCACAGCAGCATGAAGGGCACCAGAGTAATGTGGCTGAAGGTAAAAACTCACGAGATGTTGCCATGAGCTGTGTGCTTCCATTTAGCCTCAACTTCAGGTGGTGCTCAGCACCAGACATTGTGCAAATGCAGAGGAGGAAGACTAATGACACAAAACGAAGAAACTAGAGACAGGTGGAGAGGGAGGCAGGGGTCAAGTAACATGAAAGAAGCAGAATAATGTTGGTTCATAGCAATATGTAGGTAACAGCTACACATGAAATGCTGTACTAAAAACAGCCAGTAACACTTAGCTAATTCCTGGATTAGAACCCTTGAAAGCAGTCAAAAATCAATCTATATATCTAAGCATAATCACCTCACGCCAGAAAAGAATTCTTACTTCACACCATTTAAATATCGCAATGGAAGGACAGTGACAACTTACTGAAGCAGTAAAGGTGAAAAGAGAGAGAAACAGCCAGATGGAGAGAGGAATAGAAACAATATTTTTTGTGGAACATGTAGGATCATCTGTATGGTATGCTACTCTTATTTATTACCTCATTTTTAAGCTGTCATGATCTGTACAATAAAGTGCTTGTTATAGGGAGCAAGAAGGGGTAGGACAGTACAACCAGCATTAAGACATAAACAGGATAAGTCTCCCTCTTGGAACTGCAATGTTTTTTGCAAACAATATATTGCTTAATTATTAAAATGGTATGTTAATGAAATGTTGTGAATAAAGAGAAGTACTGATATTTGTTGCTAATTATATGATAGGAATATGAAATATCATGAAATTATAATTTGATTTACAGCTGCAGGTCAAATTATAATTTGACTTACAGCTGTAATTGAACCCATGACACTATGCAGAAATATCAGTCTGCAAATACAGGAATTGTCTCAACAAACCACATTGGAACTTCCAGTCCATTACATCCAGCAGCCTAATAAATGTTACAGTAACTATTTCACAGTACTGCATTTAGTCTGCCTTTACTCTGTTTTCTCATTGCATAGCAGATTTAAGCACATTTGTAAAAAAAAATAATCAGACTACCGCAGCTGAAATTAAAATCTTCAGCTTTTGCAATAGAAAGGTATGCAGTGTTCATCATCATTCAGCATTGGCAAATGCTGAGACAATAATACAGGAATCTGCAGGAGGGTAGTGGGAGTGCACTATAGATATCCACTTCACAGCATAAATGTTGAATTGTACAAAGAATTTCATGACTTGGGAGAGTCACCACACCAGGGATGGTAAACAACACCAGAATTATGTTGTATAGCCAACTGGACCATATCAAATGTGCCAAGATGACACACAGGTGAAGTGGAGAGCTTTGTATGAAGCATAATTTTTTTGTGGAACAGGTGTCCATTTTGTGTATTTTTCTAAAGAGAGGAATGTTATCCATGACCAGCTTGACAACAGAGAGAATCTCAGAACTGTCATCACATTCTCCTGTGTCAGTTGCCTGGGTCAGTGTTGGATGTAGCATTGATTTAGCAATGAGAATTCAACACTGCCATTTTGGGCACCAAGGCCCCACTCCATTATATCCTCCACCAGCCCTGTCAGCTGCTGCCAGGTGACAAAATCACCACCTTCACTTGTACTGGTCTCAGAGAGTACCACTGCACCATCATCTGGGGAAGCAGGTAAGGCAGGGGTTGTGGAGGCAACTCTGACAAATTGTGAACCTGAAATGCTGGGTGTCTGTCCTACCACCCGTGAAGGTATGGTGGGCTGAGCCACAGTGGACAGTCTACTTCCCTGTGCTGATCACTTTGTTTTCAGCAATAAAGTATGCAAACAGCAGAATGTAAAGAACTTATAAAAGAGAGAGAGGGTAGAGGGTGGGGAGACAAAAAATAGAATTAGATCCATGACATTTTCAATGCATAAATAAATATGATAAATGAATATGTACACCTTTGCCACATACAAATGTAATGCGAAGGTATTACTGTGTCATGAAATAAATAAATCTCACTGCTAGGATAGAAGAAATAGCAGCCTTTATTTCCCTATGCTATATAGGATATACAGTATGCATTTACATGTAATAGTTGCAGTTACCAAAATTGAATTGTTCCTGACATTCATTATTGCTGTTAATATTTTAGCAATACTATCCTGTAATAAAACCTATTTGCTGCTACTGGGTATTGATCTTGCACCAAGTTAATCTGGTGTTATCTTTGCCTAATGCAAGCAGCAAGAGCTATTAGGAAGGCATGTATGCTTGATATCAAAGTTGAGATATTCCTGCTCAAGATGCTAGGGAGTGAGGGACTGAAAATCCTTATCTGTCTTGCATTTGGACCTTACGCATATGTACCCTGTGCTTATTTGAGGGGAGTTAGGCTCTCCTGGTGCACCTCATGGTTTGCTGCTATTTCCTCTGCAACTCTATAGTAGAAAAAAGAAAAGAACACATATGAAATCATAATGAATAATTGTCTTGGCTGTCTAATGCATGCCATGTTGACTGCTGATGGGCCAGTATACTTACACAACTGAGGGGTACTTGCAGTCTTAAATTCATCCTCTCATTAGCTTAAAGAGTCCTGCTTGTGCTTTTTTAGGTCACTGTAGTGGTGACAACATCGTTCCCCAGTGTATATAATGCCAGTTGTACTGGACACAGCCTTGGCCATGCTATGAAGCCCAGTTTAATGCTTCTGCAGCAGCCTATGGCTGTAGCTCTTCATGAGGAGTGCCATAAATATCTTGGACTCCTCAACACCTCACCTTTGTGGTCTACATTTAGCATCATTCTCTCCATTGCCAGCTATGGCTGCAGAAGTGAAGCCTACAATATATGTATGAATTGGCACCAAATTCAGCTCTCATATGTAACAGCTTATGCACAAGGACACACAGCCTTGCCAACTGCATTTGTGCAATTGTAAACATATGGATTCCTTGGTAGACATAGTGACAGTACTTACATCTAATAGAAATAAAGGTGTGAAACATGGCAGTGAGATTTGTCATGTATGATGCTCAACCTATTAACACATGTTCCAAAACTCAGCAAAGGAATACTTAACAGCTTGACTTGTAATTGTTAGTATTTGGAAGGATAAATAGGATTAATAATAGCACCTTTTGATACTGGGACTCACACTGTTAAATTGAGTTTTACCAGCTTTGAAACGAACCTATGGGCCAAAGAATGCAAAAACTGAAATGTTGCTCATTAATTCTCATTGCCACAGGAGAACTTCCTTTTAAGCATGGTAATTAGAGGCATATTCATTTCAAAATGAATTGAGATGTTCTTCAGAGAGGCCTGTATGTGTGTGACTTTAAGTAGTCTAGGTAAAAGCAGTATTTATTTTTGCAAATATATTTCAGATGGATGGAGCTGCATGACCTGAGTAATACAGGTTGGAGTATGTTACATACTTACTTCACAAGACATATTGTCCTAAACACATAGTTAGGACATGTGATGAGTCATGATGATTATAACAAAATGTTTGTGCCCATCATATATATGCAAATTAATTTTTAATTAAATACCCTCATTGTCATGTTTAACAAACTGTACACACATTATTTTGACGTTATATGAAAGTACTAATGACATACGCTAAACAGAAAAGTTTAGTTATGCAAGCATCACTAATACATTGCTTGCAATAAACATGTTTATCATTCTCATTTTTATCTAGTTCTACATTCCTAATCAAAACGCTGTGAGAAATAGTAAGGGTATCTGTAAGCTGAATTTGAACTCTTAATCATCTGTATTCTTTAAGATAAACTTGCGCCACAGAGATAGCTTTATGACAGCTGGAATGTCTCCACTCAGTACTGTCCAGAGTGCTAATGAAAGTGCACTAGCGCCAGGCTTGTTTACACTACAAACGGCAGCCTAAATTAAAATTGTAACTTTTTTCTTTAGGCAGTGAACCATGTTTGCATGCTGCTGAGTGGTACACAAATGCAAAACGCATTAGAAAAATATGACAGAGAAAAAGCTGACAGTAAAATGAATTTAATCAATGAGTATATCTAGCAATAACCAGAGTAGGAAATGCATTCAAGTGACACATTCATCCTTCTCACATCTCCTTCTTCATGGAATACATTATCAGACTAATAGTTAAAGACAAGTAATGTGAAAGTGGACAGACAACAGGTCACATGTTGTTAGTAATACCGAGAATATTTGAGTTTTACACAAAACAGTGATCAAAAATGTGTATATATATGTATTCAGACCCCCTCTGTAAAATTAATAATTAACTGGATTCTCTCGAGTCACTTCACTTATACCTTGTGCTGCAAAGGAAATCATCTGAAAGGTGGAATTTATGCACAAAGTACTATCTAGAGTGTTGACGTTCATGCACCATTGTCAGGCATGTTTGAGCTACAGAAGGCAGCCCAAATGAAATGTTTTACTTTTCCCTTTGACAGAGAAACATATTTGTGCACCACTCAGCAGCACAGAAGTGCAAAAGGCAGCAAAGTAACAAATTATATGAAATTGTAATGATTTTTCCATAGCTTTGAGTGATTTTGCAAGCATCTGAAGCCATACGAGGCTAAGAAAATGAATTTAGTTCTACTTTTTGAACTTCGACTGTGTATTTTTATCAGCTATGAAAGTCTACTGTATTATTTAATTGTTTTTCTGCACTTTTTCAAAGTTCAAGCTGTGTTTCACACTGCTGTAAGGGCTGTTGTTCTCTACTAATTATAGTATATCTAATGAATTGTTAAGTTAGTTCTAGGCATCTGTTTGTTATTTCTCAACACTTGGGCTCTAAACCAGTCATTTTACATTAACAGAGTCCAAGTCTGCACTCTTGAGGCAGAAGAAGGCTGCTGTCACTCATCTAAGCTGGGGATTACTGATAGAAAGCTCATTGTGTGCTTATCTGATTGGCCTTTGGGCTTATTTAGTGTTAAACCTCTTTTTCTCCAAGCATGTGATTCATGGTGCCTTCTATATATGCAAATGCCAAAAGTTGAAATGTCCCTATAAAACTACCTAGGAACTTTACCTCAGTCCTTCTGCACTCACAAGGCAACTAGTTTGCTTGGTGAGTAGCACTTATGAATTCAGTTAAGAATATTTTAGTTTGCATTACCTTATCTTAGCACCTTGGACTATCACCATTCAGTGGGCAGCTGGTTTGGGCACTGGGCAGCATCACAGGCTAGGTTAGCTCCCAATTACATCAAGTAAGCATCCCCCTTGTCCAGTTATAAACACCCACCACTCCTATCTCTTGCAAGTACATTAAGACCAGAAACCATGGATGGGCACTTTCCTACCATCTCTGTTTCCAGCTTGGTGGGCATTGGCATCCTGAGACAATGTAGTAATTGCCTCATGTACACTAACAACCACTTAATTCTCAAACAGACAAATACCGTATGTGGGAGATGCACTTACACATTGCCATTGGAGGCCAGACTCTCACATACAGACACAAAATGCAACAAATTATCAGCGACTCACACACACCAATCACCGCAACCACTAAGGACCATACACATAGACCTATATATGTGGAGATGCTCACATAACCCTACCCAAGCCTCAAAGGCCTCTCAGGCACAATCCTCAGAAACTCTACATGCACACAAGCAAAGCACTTACCAGCACAACACACAAAAAGCGACATTTCATTTTGTCTCAACTACCAGGACTATAAGGCAAAACATTTCACTTGCCTGTCAGGGGCCAGGATTCAACCTATCATGCACGCACTCATCCCTAAGTACCAGTATGACTCAATCATAGTCTATGTTGATGTAAATGATCTGAGATGTACCTCCCTGGACTATATAAAGAGAGACATGATTGAACTCTCAGAATATGTGTCACAGGCACATATGAGCCTGACATTGAGCAGCATTCTACTGTCTCTAAGGATGAGCCCACAATACAGACAGAAATGACTGACTTTAACAATTGGCTTAGCTACTGGTGTCATTCCCAAGGTGTCCAATATTTGTCAGCCTGGGAGGACATGGTTGACAGACCACGCTGCTGTGACAGGGATGGTCTCTACCTGTCACCTCTAGACTTTCTGATGTTGGCAAAAACATTATCCACCCCTGTTTTGACTTTTTTAGGCAGTGCCAAACAGATAAACCTTCCAGCAGAGTGAAAGCTATTCAGGAAAAGCTAAAGGTGTTACTGCTCAATGCTGAGTCTCAACAAGAAACTGCACTCCCTAGAAGCTCTTCTCACCCTGGAAAATGCTGATGTCTGTGCACTTACTGAAACATGGTTTAAAGCTACAGAAAACACACCAGCAGTGCATGTCTATAACACCTATCATATGTTCTGTTCACCTAGTGAACATGAAAGAGTGAAAGGTGGAGGTGTATCTAGCTACATAAAGGGTAATCTCATCCCAAGGGTAGTTAAACAATATGACATGCTTGACTCCATATTCAACTAGCTATGGGAAAAATCCTTTACCATATTCTTGTTAGCTACAGGTTCACCTCCATGAATCAGGATACCCACACATCATACCTAGAGTTACTTGAATCACTCAGCATGCAGCCCAATACCATACTCATGGGTGATTTTAACTATCCCTCCATAAACTGGGAGGTATACACCACCAATAACATACAGGCTGAAAGATTCCTTGACTTTGTTAATTCAAGTACCCTGGAGCAGCTGGTCTGCACTTCCACCAGTGGAACAAATATGCTAGGTCTGGTACTCACAAATATGGGAGAGTGCTGCACCCTGATGTGTTCACTGGTAAGATCAGATGACAAAGAGGTCACCCTGGTAATTAATGTAAAACTAGATCCCCCATCATACCCAAAAAACTTTAAAAACGTTTCTATTGCAAGCCACCTCCTATTAAATGATGGCATAGCTAGATTCCAAGTTCCCCAAAATCCAATAAACACAGAAGCCTATGCAAAGGAATACACAAAAGCCCCATATGACCACATAAACAACTCATAGAAATGTCAGTACCAAACTGAAATAAGACCAGGTCAAACAACAAAAACAAGCCACCCTGTTGGACCCCTGGTCTTAATAGGTTGTACAACAAAAGAAAGAAAATCAAATGCTGTTAAAAAGTAAGAGGGAGTGCACATAACACCGCAATAAGTGCCTCATTAGTATAAACAAGAGAATCATGGAACTAGTAAAGTGTCTGAAAGCTGGCTTTGAGGTAGAAATAGCCTCCAAAGCTAAGGATAATCATAAGGCATTTTTCAGTTATGTCTGTGATCTTAAGGGTAACACCCAACAATGTACAAAATTAGTTATAGAAGGCATGTCCTATATTCAGCATATCTGCGTGCTGACAAAATTCAACTCAACCTTCAATCCCCCATCACCTCCAGTTCCAGGCATAAATTCCTATGTCACTGTATGTGGCACAACTTATAAGAAAAGGGCATGGTACTCAGATCTAGGAAGATTATAGTCCCACTATGCACAGCCCTCATTAGACCGATAACTGAGTACAATGTATCATTTGGATGTACTTGACTAGGCACCTATAACAGCTGGATCGACCTCAGAGGTTCCTCATTATGAAAATACCAGGTGTTAACAACATGGTCTATACAGATAGACTGAACACCCTATCCCTTTACTCTGTTTCCTATCGACTACTAAGGGGTGACCTATGGCTGACCTACATGGCACTCACAAATCCAGTCTGGATGAAGTCGCTACATATCCACAAGACAAATAATACAAGGTCACCCATTCCAGGGATCTAAACATAGTCAGTGAGTCAAAAACAACATGCTGGAGAGACAGATATGTGTCCCAAAGATTTCCACTTCTTTGGAATGGGCTTCCTATTCACATAAATCAGAGTCCTTCCCTGGCCCTCTTCAAGACCAGTCTGGATCGATGAAAGGGGACTGATAAATTCACACCTGGGGTGGTGCCCGTGACCCTTAAGGATAGGAGCAATCTGTAAAATCTGTAAAATACTCAAGGCATAGGCACAGACTTCTGCCTTCTCCCCGCTCCTAAGGGCCATACACTGGGTAAAATCAGGTTCTATTGGCTAGACTTGTAAAGGCCATTGAGACATTAGCCTAGTAATCTTCTATGAACCTACTGACGTATGAAAGCAAAGATTAAATATGAATACTATTTTCAAAATTGGATTGCAACATCATAACTTATCTTACATCTCATGACTGGTTCAGGTAATGGCAACATTCATCCTGTTCTTAAATATCTGTTCTTATTCATTAGAAACTATTTCTTAAATGCCTTCATGCCAAGGTATGTTGCTATTTTTTTACATAATGCATTTAGTTTAACATTAAGGATGGCTTGCAATGCACAATACAGCCATTTGTTTATCTGTCTGTATTTCCTTTATCATTTATTGTTGGTATAGGCCATGTATGTAAGTTATTTATCTGTATTATAAAGGTTTGTAAAAAACACTAACTCACAAAATTATGAAGGCTTTCTTTTCTAGGAATTTGAACAGATATTGCAGAAGAGTGTAGTATAGGCTTAGGCTTTTGACTTAGGTAGTGAGAGTGTGTGTGCTATTCTTTGCTTCTTAGCTAGGGCATATTATGCATGCCTCCATCTGCCAGCACCATCTATAGTCGGTGGTTCGCCCTCGGCCTCCTCATCCATATCTGCTGCTGCTGGACCTGCCTGTTGCCCTTGAAACTGTGGTCCTGCCCCTTGTTATCCTTATCAAAGCTGTTTTCTGAGAATTATATTGTGTAACTTGGCACAGATTGTGAGTATTTGGGCAAGGGAGCCTGGGTTGTGCTGCTGGACACCTCCTGTTATGTGTAGACAATGCAACCTTGATTTGAGATCAATTCTATGATATTCCAAGTTTGAGCATAGGCATCTTTGAATCCCTGCTCAGTATGGTTGTGTAGGTTTCTCATGGTGTCATGAGCCAGGGATCCAGTGCAAAAACTGCACCCCTCACCAGTTGCCCTTGTGGAAAGTCACCCTTTGCAAACCTTGTGTACAACTCGCAGGTGTGCTATATGTGTGAGTCATGAAAACTGCCTGGATTACCTACACAGACATTGTAGATGATCCCTTGGGCATTATAGACAACCTAACAGTTTATAAGTGGTATTCTTTCTTGTTTTATACCTCCTTCCCTGTTTACCAGGTGGGGCTTTTATTTCTATGTGTGTAGGAAAGTGTACTATTGTATAAAATTCCTGCATGGTTCTTACTCTGTCCTGTGGAGTGCATGGGAAACAGATGTGATCCCTTGCATGTTGTAGCACTGCATTTAAAAAATGATGTAATATTCTAGAAGCTGATATATCCCCTACATGACAGCAGCACTTAGTGTAGCTGTTAATGAATCCAGCCAAGTGTTTTTCATTAAACATTCAACTAAACATAAAAGGAGATCTTGGACTGAGGGAGAGAAAGTTATCCTTTACTGGGCATTCTTAAATGTATTAACATTCAGCACATAGTTTTACATTTTCCTTAAATGCTTGCAGTCAAGATTTGCAAAGCACCTGCTACCCCAATCATCAGATTTTAAAATGTGTATTTAAATGGGACAATTATTTCTATACTCTGGGCATGTCATATACTTTATTTGATATGAAATGCAAACATGCCCTACAACTTATCAGCCTTATCTCAGACCCATAAATCTTACAAATTTCATATGTATATTACACAGGCTACATAAAACAGACGGACTTTATTAAATGCATCCCACAACTTTAAAGACAAAAGCTACTTCTTAACTATGTCTACACATCACATTTGTATATTTGCATAAAAATGCATGATCATGTATGTTGCCTCTCAGTACATTATATTTTCCCAGGAAATATTGATTTTACTGCTATAAAATGAAATTGTTATAATAAAAAGGATGCCATCATGTTATATTATATAAATAGATCAAATGATGATCAAATGATGTCCAGTTGACTAGAAACATTCTGCCCCTTTTAATATAAGAAAACTACCAGCACTTTATCCAACAGAGGATAAAAATAAGGCTCTATTTCAGTTAAGGCTGCCAAAAAATTCATTCATTAGTTTATTAAGGGCAAAATAAATGTCATCTTTACCTGGTGCCACCATAGTCTTCAGCTGAGAGGCAGTCAGATGCATACTACACTCAGTAATGGGAAAATAGTACATAAGTACTTCTCATGTTGGTTCTTGAAACAGTAATTCAAATGTTGAGATATCAATGATCACAATAATTGGGTCAACTTCAAAGAATTTTAGCTTTGCCTCCGTGTTCCACCTTTTGCTCATAGATTCATAGGATGATACTAGGTTATTAGCAGAGAGGCCCTTATAAGCCTAGCAAAGAATTTTGTCCATGTTCCCACAAAGTCAGCACCTGTTTCCCCTGTCCAGCAGGGACACAGGTGGGATCCCAGGGGTATATTTTCTGTTTCCTATCCATTCGTCCAGGTTCCTCTTAAAGAGGGTTAGAGAGGCACTCTGCTTGACATGGAGAGGGAGACTATTCCATAGATAGGGGAGTTTTTAGGATACAAATCTATCCCGCCAACAAGTTCTATTAATGTCACAGACAGGGATGAGGCCTTGTGTGCAGGTTGAGCAAGTGAAGTTTGACTTATGGATATGCAGCAACTCCATGAAGGCTGTGTCTGAGATGCCCTTATATGCCGGACACAGGTCACTTCTGAGCAGTCTGGATGAGACTGAGCAGAGGGACAGGGCATTTAGCCTATTGTTTGAGACCATGGATTTCCTGGTCAGGAACCTCTGTGGTCTGTCCAGCTGCTGCATGTGCTTGGCAAGGTACATGCCGAAGGGGGCATTGTACTCAATAATGGATCTGATAAGGGACGAGTACAGGGAAGTTATGACCTCTTTGTTCCTGGATGAAATACCCTTACTTATGAGGTGGGCCATGTAGAAAGTCTTCTGTACAATGGAGGCAAAATGGTGGACAAAAGTCAGGCTGCTATCAACCTAGGTGCCCAAGTCCCTCATAACTGATTGCATGCCTAGTACATTGTTATTAATGTGATAATTATTGTGGACTCCATTTTCCCCAAAGGGAATAATGATGGATTTCTTAGCATTCAGTTTGAGGCCATGCTTCTGGCACCAGTCATTAATTTAAGTAAGGCCCTCTTGGAGGATGTTCACATCACTAAGTGAATTTAAGACAGCACCCAGTTTGCAGTCATCTGCAAACATGGTCAGCTACTGACCACTAGTTTTGGCTTGCATCTCAGAAAAGTATATCTCAAACAGTAGAGGCCCCATGACTGATCCTTGGGGTACACCACTCGTTACGGGTCTACTACTATAAGTGACTTCCCCTATTTTGACTGAGCAGATTCTATCAGTGAGCCAGTTATCTACCCATCTGGTGACATATGGATTGATGCCTAGCTGGCAGAGTTTATCTATTACCCCCAAGTGGGGAATAATGTCGAAGGCTTTGGCTAGGTCAAGGTAGGCAGTGTCCTTGTTTATAAGGTCCATGATAATGCATTCCATGGCCTTGTAGATCAGGCTAGTTAGGCTGATGGGCCTATAATTGCCTGGGTCAGTGGACGCTCCACCTTTGTGTAGAGGAATGACAGTGGCTATCCTCCATTTAGCTGGGATGAAGCCAGCACTCAGACTTTGGTTGAATAGGGTGCCTAATGGAGCTGAGAGCTCATGCCTGAGTTCATGTATGATACAGCCAGGGATGTTGTTGGGTCTCATGGAGACAATACTTTTTGCCTTTGAGAGGACATTAAACACTTGTTCTCTGGTGATGAGGTGAGGGGGACAGGTGCTGGGAATGTCCTGATTTACTGATGGGGGGACAGGGGGGGTGGTGTTTTCACTGAAACTGCCACCAGGTTGGCTATATCTACAGTGTTTGTGTATGCGGTATTATTGACCACCAGTTCAGATTAGATTTGAGTGTTACTTTTGAGATTGCGGACGTATGTGAAAAAGGCCTTGCGATTGTTCTTAGTGTATGTGGCCAATTTGGACTCTAAGTTAGCCTTAGAGGATTTTGACAGTGACCTTATTTGCTTGTTCAGACAAACAAGAGATTGCTTCCAACTTGGCATGTGTACTAAACCTATCTGTAACATTTACCCTACCCCTGCCCCTAACCCTAATCCTAAATACACATTACATTACTAAAAACCCTTTCCATAACTGTACCACATATAAAACAAAAGAACATAGAACACATGCAGCACAAAACATGCAGAACCTAAAATCCATCCCCTTACATAACCCTTGCTCTAATACCAACACTTGCACATGCACATTAACTGCTTCATCACACTCTTGTGCATCTTCACAACCACCACTTTTCATTCAGACATTAATTTTCCTGCATACTCCTACTTACCTACTTTATATGAAACTAAATTCAACAACATGTGATTAACACAAATCAGCATTCACTTGGGCATTATCTTTTTTGTACACTCAGAAAAAAATGTCCAGCCTTTTTGAGCTTTTAGTAATTTAATTTGTTTAATTAAGACTGGGGTTGGGGCAGGGTCAGATTTAAGGTTAAGGTTAGTACACATGAGTAACAAGGTGCAGAGCCAAAGCCTCCTACCCACCATACTTGTGTGTGTTAACCCTAACCCTATCCCTACCCAGCCCTAAATATTATATTACTAAGAACTCTCCCTCCTGGTACCACTACCAAAATGACACTTGATCTTGGTTTTATAGCTCTGGTTTATGAATATAAAGCCTTTCAGTTGGAAACAAGCATTCAATGTTTTGTAATTCACTCATGGGGTAATTCAGCATTTTGTGATTCTTTTTTTTCTATGATTTTGAGTATTCAAACTTGCAATTATAAGTCCTGCTACATAAACTGATTCCTTAAACTAATACATTGTTCAAAAAATACCTGAATGTTTTGATTTAATTTTATTTATAAAACATGTCAAGAGAGGTAATTTCTGTTACAATCTATTGACATGGGAAAAGAAAAAAAAACACAGTTATCCCATTCTATTTTTACAATTTGCATTTGCAATAAAACCTTTTGCATACAAAATATATCAGAAAAAGAAAATTTAAGGTTTTAAAATAATCTAAAGTATAGATATAAAACATCTTTATTTGGTAAATGTTTATTCAATTTTATGGATACACAATATTGTAAACATATCCTGATTATTCTTTAAAAGAATTTGTGAGAATTTTAATTATTAGGTTAAATAAAAATATTTCATTCCTAATAAATCTGAAAGTTAACCATGCCCTTCAAAGAAATAAATATAATTGAAATAGTAACAATTTCTCAAAAACAAACTAAAAAAAAAACCCAGAAAAGTCCTTGCAGTGAGGTGAAGCAATTTAATTAAGCAATTTAATTAACCACATTTCGTTTGCAGAATCTGCAAACTTCTTCAGATAAAAAACAAGTATGAAAGGACATACAATTCACAAATTTTAAACACAATCACATGATTATGAAAACCAATCAGTGCACTCCTAGTGTAACCTAGGGGCACAAAATTAAAATAATATTTGTCTACTAACTTCAAGGTTACTAACCATTAACCCAGAAACCAAAAAGACATAAAAATGAATATAAAAGAATAAGAATAAAAGATAATAATAAATAAACATGACTAAACTTAATTTACTATAAAATTTCTAATACTTTAAATAAAAATATATGTAATGTATACTATATATACGTATATTTACCTCAATTTTTACGTCAAATTTTTATCTTTCCAGGCTCTTCAAATTCAATAAGAATGTAATATTGCATGCTTCATTTATGCCTGGATAGTTAAATGCGTTTAATAAAAGTTGCCAATACAACTCCAGTTCTTCTAGTCATAATCCACCTGGCCCACCTCTACTATCTATTAATATTTGGTCAATTACTCTAAAAGTAAAAGTATGACCACTAAACGTTACACAGTGTTTGGCCAAAGCATTGTCTTGTTTACATTTCTCTATTGCACGTACATGCTCGTAAACCCTTTCTCAGAGCCTACGCTCTGTCTTTTCTACATAGAAAGCTGGATAAAGTTGGCACTGAGCTAAATAAAAAACAAATCTTGAGTTACATGTAAATTTCAGCTTGGATGTAAATGCTCTATTCTTTATTTCGAATTTCTTACCTATGTCTATGTACTTGCAAAATCTGCACATTCCACATCTTTGCAAATCAGGTTGTCTAACCAATTCTGTATGCTTATTTTCAAGCAGGTTTTTTTAAGTTACAACCTCTTCTATAAACTATTTTCAGACGCTGTCCTTATTTTTTAATGAGGCCGATATCCCAGTTTATTAGTTCCCAGTTCTTACATATAATATTAGAGATGGTTTTACTATCTAAATTAAAAGATGTTATAAAACTAATATTAAAGCTGGTATTGGTTGGAACTTGATTCTCATTAACCAGTATAGGCTCAACATAACTTGAGGAGGGTGAAGCAGAAACAGTTTGAATTGTCTGGTCTTGTATTAGAGATGTTCGCAGAATGGGTAAAGTTACATCATTCTGTCTCTTACTTTGAACTTCTTCTGTGACTACCCCGATTAAAACTTTTGGGTATCCTCGGCTGGCAAGCATGCTACCTAACAATTCACATTCAGCCAGAAAGTCTTCTTCTAGTGAGACTATTCAGGCTGCTCTAACCAATTGTCTTTTTATCACTGATCTTTTTTGTGAAAAAGGATGACCACTAGAAAAATGTAGAAACAAATTTGAGTAAGTACTCTTCCTAAAGATCCTGGACACATATCTGTTGTTAACAAGATCCTTGTTTAATTTAATATCCAGATAATCTATCTCTTTCACACTAAACTTAAATGTGGAGACAAGGAACTGTGTAGATTTATTAAGAAAGTCAACTAGTTCATTCACCTGATTATAGTCGCCACTCGCCTTTAAACATTATAAATATGTCGTCCAGGTACCTCTTGTAAAAATTAACATTTGCATATGAAGAGAGCTCTTGAATAAAGTCTCTGTCTCCAAGTAAGCCATTACTAAATTAGCTAGGCTTGCTCCACAAGGGGAGCCCATGGCTACCCCTATTTGTTGGAGGTAATATTGTTTGTCAAAGGTGAAATAATTGTTTGTCAGAATTATATTAAGTAATTCTTCTACTAAGGAGATTTCTACAGAATTTGCCCCTCACTTTTTAAGCATCAAACAAACCCATTCTACACCTCGCTGGTGGGGAATTGAGCTATAAAGATCCTTCACATCAATTGTTAAAAAGTTGTTGTCCACATCAAAATCTAAATTATCAATCTTGTCAAGGAATGACCAAGAATCTTTACAAATTTGGTGCTCATACTTCAAATATTTTTGAAGTATTGTCTCCACAACCTTTGCACATGGATATGTGATGGAACCTCGAACATCTATGAGAGGTCTCATCGGTGGATTTACAAGGTTTTTATGTACCTTGGGGATGCCAAACAAAACTGGCACTTTAGGATGTAACATTGTTATATAATTATACATGTCTACACTGATCTTAGCTTCTACAAATAAGTCGTTCAACTAGCCTTTTATACGATTATGTGTAAGATTTAATTCATTAATGGAGACTTGTTCATAAGTCTCACTTTGTAGGACCTCTTTCATCCATTTAACATAATCGTCCTGATCAAATATAGTCAAGCCACCCCCTTTATCTGGTTTGGTAACTCTAATTTTAGAGAACCTCAATTGATTCAGTGCTTGCCATTCTTCCAACTTAACATTCTTATTTTTAGGTACATTACCATGCATGTTGTTCAGAAAAGGTTTTCTGTTTGTGTTATTATCAACAAACCTTAGATCTAGCTCACATAGAATCTCAAAAGCATTAAGCACTGGATGTAGGGGTGGGTTATATGTGCTGGCTATTTTGAACCTGTTGTCCACCTGTTTATTATTACCTAACAAAACTGTTAAATTCAGTTTCCTTACAAAGTGTTTGACATCCATAATCACCTTAGCCACATTCATGTGTTGGCTTGGTGCAAAAGTATATCCCTTGGCTAGTAAATCCACAACAATTGGATCAACATTGCAAGATGAATAATTAAAAATTTTAAAGTCACCAGTATTATTAGGGATGATATTCAAGCCATTAGTAAAATAAGTGGCTATTGTCTGTGCTTGTTGAAGCGCTGTTTGTTCTTGAGTCTCTGCTATGACTTCTGTTTCGGGATAGCTCCTGTGTGCCTCACCTTGTGAAAATTTTGATCATTGCTCTCACGATTACCATGTGTTTCCGTGGCATTTTTATCATTATTCAAGTCACGGATACGTTCTCTTCATCTCAAATCATAACCAATATTATTGTTACATATAGAATTAGTTATTTCTTCTGTTAAACTAATTTCCGTGTTTATTGCATTCGGCAAACAGTCATTTTCCTTATACTCCTCTGCTGCAGCCCAGGTTTGATATGGGGGGGGGGGGTGAGGTTAAGCCAGGGCTTGTTCATAAGCCACACGGTCACAATTTAATGTTTTAAGCTTGTTACTTTTTAATTTCTCCATATATTGATCTAAGCTTGTAAAGATTCTTGTATATTCATACTTATACCTGGAAAAGTCATTATCTGCCTTAATTTTATTGTCAAGTTCAGTAATGTCTTTAGCAATGGTAGAAATCAGTGCAGAATAATGTTTTGTCATGAGTTCCATAAGTTCAAACCCATGTTGATCAAAAAGCCTCAACAATTCAAGATGAAAGGCTGAATCCAGTATCAACCTTGTAGGGTACTGATATGAACGTAACCCTTTTGGAACAATTCATGACTGTAAGCACTCTTTGAAATATGCTACTTCTAGTTGTAATTTTTTCAGTTTTAAAAGTTTATGGTCAAATTCTTTAAGTTTCTCTGAAAGAGAAAGTGCACTGACCTGCTCCTGCATTGTGCCGCCGGCCGGCTGCCCCTGCTGTGCTGTCGATGGATTCCTTAAGAATTGAATAGGGCTATTCAGCCACTCGCTCAGTACTGGGACCCCAATAAGCTCTGCTGCATGTTGGTCATCGATTCGCACTGGTCCTGCACTGTTATTATGTGAAGAAGCATTCGTTGGAGAAGAGTGCTCAATTACAGCCACTGAATGGCTGTTATGCTGGTTCTTCTGGTTGTTGTCTGTTACTGGAACTGTTATCACTGGTTCTGGTCTTCCTGGTGTAGAGATATCATTAATTTCTGGGCATTGTGAGCTAGAAAGGCTCCAGTGTTGTTGGCGTTCATCAAAGAGCTCCAAGCAGCTTGTTAAAGTATCCACACTCTGAGTTAAAGCTCCTATCAACTCTGTAAGACTGAATAAGTCTTGTTGGAGCTGTTGCTGACTAAATAAACTCAAATTGCTGGGACCTCCAGTAGCCATGAAACAACACAAACTGGGTAAAAATCTCTCAAAAATAAACAAAAAAAACAAAACAAAAAAACGGAAAAGTCCTTGCAGTGAGCTGAAGCAATTTAATGAAGCAATTCAGTTAAGCGCTTTTCGTTTGCAGAATCTACACACACACACACACACACACACACACACACACACACACACACACACACACACACACACACACTCTCTCTCTACTTATCTAAGCAGTATTGTTGACTGCTAAACATATCTTGCTACCGGTCCTGCAAATTGTTACTTCCACACACTCTCTACTTTGGTGTCAAGCTTGCCATCCTGTTTCTCACCCCCACCCCCAATGTCCCACCACCCTGTGCAAGTGATGATGAGTGTGCCCTGCCCTTTACACATTTCATTGTGACTTCAGATTGCATATATTTCTGATGCACAGAATGGATGGCTAATGCTTGCTTACTCAGAACCTTCCTTTAATAGAAATATATTGGAGAATACATGCTTTTAACCATAGTTCATAATCAGTTATGCATGATTGTGTCTGTAATTGTTCACCCTCACTGTATTTCTGTTTCTGTTTTTACTCATGCAAAGTTGATGTTTACATGTTGCTCACTGTTATACTTGTGCAAATGATGCTACCCCTAATCTGCTCACTGGTTTATACAGAGTGGCCAACTGAAATGTTTGATTCACAATTAATGGGCAAAAGCCATAGCTGTGTATTTTAAACATCTATCAAAAGGCATTACTGAAATTACTCTACACTTGGGGCATGAATAACTTTAGGGACATATGAAAATTTGCATATCACAGTAATCATTTATATAACTGTATTGTTTCTTCTATACAGGTTCTAGACTAACCTTGGTAATAATGCAGCAGATGTGAGATGTCTCCTTGGGGGATGCAGGTGTTTGATGCTAACAGAATACAACCATTACATGTTTAAGTAACGGTTGTGCAGTTTGTCGGACATCACTTTTAATATTTGTATGTGGTAAGGCTGTTATTCTTTTTTTAGTTGTTTAGTGTGTGTGCTATCCTTTTCCTCTTAGCCAGAGACATGATATATTGTTCATGCCTACATCTGCCAACAGCATCTGCAGCTGGTAGTTCTCCCTCAGACTCCTCATCTGTATCTGCTGAAGCTGCTGGCTCTGCCTGTGGTACTGGAAACTGGTCTTGCCCCTAGCTGTCCTTGAAGCTGCCTCCTGAGAATTATATTGTACAACATGGAACAACCTGTTAATATTTCAGCAGAGGTAGCTGGGTCACACAGCAGAGCACCTCATAAGAGGTCTAGAGAGTGGAATCTTGATTTGAGCAAGCAAAATACATATTCTATGATATTCCTAGTTTGAGCATGGGCCTCATTGTATCCTTGTTTGGTGGGGCTGTGTGGGTTTTTCATGGGTGTCATGAGACACAGTTTCAGGGCATAACTTGCTACCCCGCCAGATGCTCTTATGGAAAGTCACCCTGGCAAACCTGATGTACAGCTCTCAGGTGTACCATATGTGTGAGTCATGAAAATTGCCTGGATTACCTGTGTAGACATTGTTGACGATATTTTGGGCATTACAGACAAACTGACAGTTTATACAGTGGTATCCTTTTCTCTTGATTCATATCTTTCCCTATTTTGCTAGTGGAGCTTTTATTTGTGTGTGTGTGTGTGTGTGTGTGTGTGTGTGTGTGTGTGTGTGTGTGTGTGTGTGTGTGTGTGTGTGTGTGTGTGCAATCTACGTCCCCCAAAACTGTAGGGAAGTATGCTATCGCATAGAATTCCTGCATTGTTCTTGCTCTCTCCTTTGGGATGCATGGGAAACAAATATTTTCCTTGCATGTTGCATAATTACATTTAGAAACTGATGGAATATTCCGGAAGCTAAGGACTGTGAAATCCCTAATATATCCCCTGTTGGTCTCTGCAAAGTACCTGCTGCTAGTATATGTAATGCTACAAATATCTTTATTTCCAATAAGATTGGTTCTCCATGATTTTCCTGGGGCATCAGGTGAGGTTGCCAGAGATTGAATATTTACCCCAGCGTTTCCCTGTCAGCTTACTATCTCTCTACAATTTCTATGTCAAGAAGTCCATGGTAAGTCAAATGGGATGTAAACATCCTTCTTCTTGGCTGAAACCTGGCAGCAGCAGCAGCAGCAGCAGCACTTTGAATTAAAGCCTGTTACACATACAGGTTAATGACTGCAACAGCAACTGCTAACATGCTTTTTTTCCTAAGTGTAATTGTGGCTGTAATCCAAAGAGCATTGGATTTCAGGGCAAATGACTACACTGAGTGCACAGAATTGCTTTATAAGTTCTTGAATAGCTCTTCCATATTAGATTGGTTAATCACCATGTAATTTGGCTACTTATGCTGTCATTTGCATATTCTGCTAATAACTTTTGTTTTGCAGCTCTATACTAAGTGTAGAGCTGTTTAATGAATGCCAAATAGTGCTCTATCATGTGTGCGGCACACCACGCCACATATACAATAGCTGCACATAGTGTAACCATTAATGAATCAGGCCCAATATCTTTTGAAAATGTAGGGTTAATACAAAGCACATAAGCAATACATACTTTTGTTTTATTTTATAGCACTGAGTTGCAGACAGCATTTCAATCTTTCTGGCCAAGTTCTTTGGTCTGATAATTTTATATTATCCAAGCAATTAGTATTATTCAATGCACAGGTTGCTAGGTGTACTGAATTTGAACATGTTTAACTTTACTGATATTTGTTATCAGTTTGAAATAAGAAAATTACTCCTACCTCTTTTCCTAAATTTATTGATGTACAACTCAGGGTACATGGCAAAGAAATTAATGAATTAAGAATGAAATCTAATATTATCACAAACTATAAATTCTGGTCTAAATTAACAATTCTATTATCTACATGCAATAAAGAGGGTCTATGTTATAACAGCAAATGATCAAAAGATCGAACACTGTTATATCGACCACAAAAGAACAAAAAAAGAGTGAACAGCCAGAATAGTGAATTTTTTCCGAGGGAAAAAATTTGCTGTTCCCAAAAAAAAAAAAAAAAAAAAAAAAAAACACTAAACACGATTTTAAGTGGAGGGCTTTGCCTCCCACACCCCCATGTGGGGGGCTGTCCCCCCCACACACACACAAACACCCTACTTAAATATACCAACTCTGAGATTGCACTACAGTGCCGAAAATGGCAAAGTGGCAGAAGCAGCCAAGCGCCTTCTTTCCCAGGGAAAGAATTTGCTAAAAAGCCGCTTTGTCATTTTGCGTTTTCGACATTTACAGTTCGACGAAGATGCGTTCGACATAATGTGTCTTTGTTCTTCTGACAGGAACCCCAATAAAGATACTCTATCAACAACAGATTAAATGTAATACATTGTACCTGAAGGAAATAATATGCAGCAAAATTAACAAGGTTTGTTACTTGTGCTTAGGGTATGTTTTTATATGTATTTGCTTCTTCCTAGTTTTACCTTTGTTTACATTCCTGAAACATGTATTTAATTCATTAGTACTGAACACTGTCTTGGCACATTTCTGCCCTCACCTACATGCTCCCTAAGGCGGTATTGGTAATATTATGTCAACAATGAGTGCTATCTGCAAAAGCAGCTAAGTTTCACAATTCAGTAAGGCTCCAGTGCAATAAAAACATATGTTGGTAGGTTCATAGGCAAGTACTAGGCTAGCTGCCCTTGAGGGCCATTTTAAATCTAGACAATTTCCCTTTTGGTACTTGAATTAACCTATCCAAATTGGTGTTCCATTTTTATTACCCATCCCATCCTAGTGAGAATAACCAAGATTATACCATAGATAATTTGAGGGAATCCATGAGGGAGATAAAGTATTTAGAAGATGCCTCTATCCATAAATAGTACAGGGGGTAGTCCCAGGGTAAATTTTGTAATACCCATCCATAGATCCAAGATGTGCTTGAATATTGACAGGGTTGAGCTGTGTTTTACATGGATAAGGAGCCTGTCCCAAAGCAGTGATATCCTCTACCAGATATACTTGTCCCTCCGAACCATTTTGTCGATGTTGAAGATGAGGTTTAGATCCTTCAACTGAGTATTTTTTATGTCATTTGACTTGCTGATGTGCTGTAGGTCCATCAGTATTGGGGTCAGGAAACTCTTTGTTTGCCAGATACAGGTCATCTTTTAGCAGTCTGTAGGATATGGACTGACAGGGCTTTGATGTGACCCATGTAGAACATATTGTTTAGGTCTTGTTTCCTTTTAGTAAGGTATTTCTATGGATGTTCCAGTTGTTGCATGTGACTGGATACATACATACCAAAGGGGGCATTGTATTCAATGACTGGCCTAATGAGGGCTGAGTAAAGAGGGAAAATTACATCTAGTTGCAATCCTTCTGTTTATAAGCTGCACAATATAGAAGGACTTTCTTATGACAGTGGGCACATGTTGGTCAATAGTTCACTATCCACATGCATTATCAAATCCTGAACAACTGGGTAAACTCTTAGGGGTGCATTGTCAATGTGGTAGTTCCCTGGGTTGACAACTTCCCAAAGTATATGATAATACATTTTTTTGGCATTTTGTTTCAGTCAATGAATCTGGCACGAGTTATTTTTTGAGACAAACCTTCCCGCAGGATGGCCAAGTCATTTGGAGATTTAGTAAATTCTCCTAGCTTGCTGTCATCTGAAAACTTAATCAGCCAGAGCCCTTTGGTATTCACTTTTATTTCAGAGACAGACATGCCAAACAAGAGAGGTCTTAACACCGAGCCCTGGGGGACTGGTCTCTTTTTGGAGGCAGCCTCTCCACTTTGATCTTCTGTGTTCTATCTGTGAGCCAGTTGGCAATCCAGAGATTGACACAGGGGAGTTATTTCCAGTTTATTAAGCCTTTCTACTATGCTTGAGTGGGGGATTGTGTCAAAAGTCTTGGCCTAGTCAAGATATGCAATGTATTTTGTTTTACCTTCATCCATTGCCTTGGTGTCCTTTTCATGGAATTCCACCAGTCTGAGAAAGCATGACCTGCCCTTGTCAAATCCAAACTGAGATGGGTCCAGTATTTGGAGGTTCCCTGTGTCCTTATTGACTAGTTCCATGATGAGTCTTGCCATGGCTTTGCATATAAGGTTGATCAGACTTATGGGTCTGTAATTACCTGGGTCTGTGCAAGGTCCTTCCTTAAGAAGGGGAAGGACTAGTGTTCTCCATTTGCTTGGTACGAAACATATCGAGGCTGAAGTTGAACAGTGTTGTTGAGGGGTGGCTAAATCATACATCATGCTATTTAAGATCCATCCAGGGATATTGTCAGGACTGGTCAATGCAATATCTTTGGTTTTTGATAATGTTTTCAGGACTTGGTCTCGTGTGATAGCTGGAGGTGAGTCGATTTTAAGTATGTCTTTTGGGATAGATGGAGAGGACAGCGGGGTAAATTTTGAGATACCTTTATTGGTTGATAGACTAGCTATATCTTTAGCTTCAGTTCACAACCAGCTCAGCACTTTGCTGTGTTGTGCATCTCAGATTAAGAACATAACTAATAAGGTTGTGTTATTGTTTTAGGCTATATTGATACCTAGATGATGTGGTGGGACATTAGTTTGTGATTAGCGCCAGTACAGAGTCTGACAGTGATGACATGACACACACTGAATCACACCCTGGAACACTATATCATTGTATCCCTTTCTGGGTTACCCTACACCCATTGACCAGCAATGATAACATGACCTGACCCATATCTCAACTAGAACTTGCACAGAATGAAGGCAAAACATCTTTGTAAAGAATGTGCTCCCTGTGCCTAATAGCACTACCATAGCCCCCCCCCCCCCAATGTGGCTGCTGCAAGAGAAGTGTGCATTTGCATTCAAAATGTGTACTCCCTCTGTGCAGTAGATTACCAGCAGTTCCCAGCACTGTCTGGTGACTCGACCAGCCCTTGATATGCAGTTGGTGCTTGGAATCAATCAGCAGATGCACGGGGCTGTAATCTGGGCACAGTCTGCATCTACATAATGCTTGTCATAACTGTTCTGTGAGTGACTGCAGTTATGCAAACAACTAAAGCAGTTTCGCAAAAAAAACTGTGAAAGTCTGAGACAGCAAGGAAAGAAATGAAAAACTAAGACAAAGGAAAAGCATAGGTATGCAACTAAAATATTGCACTGTTAACTGACATTCAGTTAGTAACAACTGTGTTTTATGTGTACCTGCCATTACTTAGTCATATTAAAAGAAATGTTCTTTGTCTGTACAAGTAAAAATCAGCTCATCAGGATGAATTGACATCACTTTTACAAGGCTTTTTTGAGCATGACTGTCAGCTAAACAATAGTTATGACACTGCAGGGCAGCAAAGGCAATTTGTAAACAATGAATTACTTACTTGGTTTTAAAACCAAAGATGCCTTAGATGTAGGTGGCTATTGTTATGTCCCAGACAAATTCCACACAAAAGAAGCAAGAACAAATTTGTTGTCTTCATTTTCAGATACAACTGTTTAAAAAAATTGTTTTGTTATCACTGTTACTGCTGCTGTGTTGTCAGCACCTTTCATTTTTATGCAGAGCTTGTAGACCATGGTAAGAAATGAGGAACCTCCCTGCAGTGGATTACAGACATTGGAAGCGATGTCTTTTAAACATATCCTTGCAATGGGCCAGTGCTTGCAGTTAAGCCTCCAGAGAAAATAAACTGCAGGCAAAGTTCATTGTAACAGAAAATTGCTTTTCTTCTCCATGTAGTACACAACAAATCATTTTTCCTTAACTCAGTTCTTCATTTCACAATACGTGGCCTTTTTCTAATTCCCTAATCTCTCATCATTTACTTCTTTCTTCTGGTTTCTGTATAAAAATTCTAGCTGATAATCTTTCTAAGTGAAGGTTTTTCATGCCTCCAAATAACTAGTCTTATGTGGTAAATCAGGGGTCAGATATGTGATTAAATTATATCTATTCTACTAGTCTTATAGTGGAAAGTGAGCGTTTGGTTAAAAGGTATGAGAAAATGTCTGCCCTTTCAGAATTGTGCCTCTGCTAAATATACTACCGATGACTGTATAGGGAGAAAAAAAGTAACTTCTTTTCTTTGATACATCAAGAAGGAAGACAACTGCAAAGCCATACAGCACTGGGTGATTAAAGTGTTACTGACCTGCCTGGAAGGCAACTACTTCATAGGTGCATTGTCAGCTGTCTCAGTCAGCTACCTTTCTATCAAATAACATTTCTACAATAGTACTGCCTATTTCTTAACTGTGTATTTCACTCATATTTATCAGCATTTCCTGAGAAATTCTTCTATGAAGAATACAAAATCATTTTATGATGAACAAGAAATGGTCGATTCTCAAAATTTAACTTTCAAGCCATAGACGAATTCTGTTTCTGATACATCTCTTCACAGACTTGAAATCAGTATTTTGTCCAGAAGAAAACATGACACATGCTTGATAGTTTGAAAGATCTCTTAAATTTTTAAACCACAGAATTTTACTTTGGGGCATATTTTCTTCTTTTTTTCACTGGGGCCTCAGGTCTCAAGAAGGAACAAGACAGATCTTTGTCTCATACATTCAGCATTGAAAAGTACAAATATAGCAGTGCAACTGAACTTGATTACATAACAGTAATTCAAAGATTATGTGCACCACAGTGGGGGTGCACAGCCAAAACCCAGTTCAATAATTCTTTTAATAATGTTACAGTGTTTTCACATTCTCTTTTTCCTTATTAGTTGCATTGATCTGCTCACACTTTTGAGTGTTGAAAATGTCTGCCTCAAATCTGAGTCATGCAGCTACATCAAACACTGGAGTGAAGGAGTAATAATGATAATGTGGTACCTGGAGTGCACTGATTAAACTCTGAAACTGGCAAAACGTTAAGCTTATTATGTACCTTTCTGACATAAGAAAGGTGAATAAAAAACTGCATTAAGCAGCATTCACTGCTCTAGTCTCGCTGTAGAGCAGGCATGCCACCTATCACAAAACAGTACTGGAAGCCTTTTACCACTTTCAAAGCTGTGTCACACACACACACACACACACACACACACACACACACACACACACACACACACACACACACACACACTCATACATACATACTAACTCTTGAGTTCCCACAACAACAGGGAAAATAAAAAGAAAAATGAATTATCGTCACTGTCTGCCAACCTCTTGCTAATAGCCATTGACTGCATTAATTCTCCGGTATACTCCACACAGCCAAACACACACACTTCCATATAATTTTTTAAACATACATAGACACACACATGCACACAGTCAAGCGCTCACACTCACGTGCACACACACATATGCACACGCACATTAATCTTTCACTACATTCACATACACCACTCAATATACACATTCTCAACTTAAATAATGCTACAACATATTAATACTGAATATATACAGAACAGCAAAAAGAGGTACAGCACTCAAGCGAAGTAAGGGAGTTGCGTGTCTAAATAAAACAAAGAAATGTTCAATCACCATATGCACGCTCTCCCTCAAAGGACGCTAAAGACACTCCAGTTATGTCGAATAAAAAGTTCTTCTTTACCCAGATGTTTAAAAGCTCTGCTAGGAGCTAGTAAAATAGAAGGTGCAATCCAAAAAGATCCAAACTTGAACAAAAACACAGTTTTATTTTCCTCTATAGCTATTGGTTGGAGGCTTGTAATAAGGAAGGTTTTTAGACCTAAGTAGCAGTTTATTGTTACTGCATTTAGTAATAATACCCCCTATTGGTTTTTTAATAAATGGTTTTTTATTTATTTTTTATAGTTGATCCAGTATAATTATTTTATGTATTTAAAAATGTATGTGCTTACATATAAATGTTTTTTAAAACGCTTTTAGAGTAGTTTTTATCTGTGTTTTTTTATATGTAAACATGGTGATTGAATTACATCTGCATGCATTTGATTAATTGTTATTACAAGCCTCCAACCAATAGCTATAGAGGAAGCTATATTTAAATCGATGTATAAGAGTGCTATTGTATAAGTCTGAAGAAGCCTTTTGGCAGCGCACTTCTTGTTATTCTTGGAAATAAAACTGTGTTTTGTTCAAGTTTGGATCTTTTGGATTGCACCTTCTATTTTACTAGCTCTAGAGCTTTTAAACATCTGGGTAAAGAAGAACTTTTTATTCGACATAACTGGAGTGTCTTTAGCGTCCTTTGAGGGAGAGCGTGCATATGGTGATTGAACATATTAATACTGAATGATGAAATTTAACTTAATGTAACAGGGCAATGATTTGACAATTCACTACTCAGCTATATAGCCTCTTCACTAAACTGAATGCAAGCACATCTCTCTCTCACTCTATTTATATATATATATATATATATATATATATATATATATATATATATGTGTGTGTGTGTGTGTGTGTGTGTGTGTATGTATATATATATATATTTATATATATATCTATATATCTATATATATATATATATATATATATATATATGTGTATATGTATATATATATCGAAGCTTAAAACTTCGAAATGCATATTTAAAACTTTGAAATTCTGTACGGAGATCAGCATACAGTGCAAAATGGGAGATTTCCCTTTTCCTCGCTGTAGTGCGATCTCAGAATTGGTATATTTAAGTAATGGGGGGTGTGGGGGGGCACTGGGGGTTTGCCCTCCTGCATATATCTATTTTAAGTTGTTTTTTTTTTGTTTGTTTTGTTGAATGATCGACATTATAAAATTTGATCATATGGTTTCGACCATATATGTTCGATATTTTGTATTGTCGATCATTCAGCATAGACCCATATATATAATATATATATATATATATATATATATATATATATATATATATATATATATACACACACACACACACACACACACACACACACACACACACATATATATATATATATATATATATATATATATATATATTTGTCTTTCGGCTTTTCCCGGTTAGGGGTCGCCACAGCGGAACTCCGGTCCGCTAATGATTGGTAGTGGATTTTTACGTACTGGGTTACCAGCCCTGATGCACAACCTTCAACGAAGGCACGCCCCATTCATGTATGCCTCCACACAGAAGACGCTCTAGCTGAGAATCGAACGGGACAACGTCTTGCTATGAGGCGACAATGCTACCTCAGCACCACCACCGCAGTACATATATATATATATATATATATATATATATATATATATAAGAACATTTTGGAACTCACACTCCTAAAACAGTCTAAACTTGTTTCCACGTCCAAAGAAAGTCATCATGTTCAAACATAGGGCTTATATTCAAATTTCTTAATTTTAAGTTCTACATCCATTAATTGACCAACATCCCTTTCAGGTTTGTTTTGCTCTAGCTGGAATAATCCCCCTTATCTGATAATGTTGTAACTATGTGAAATGAAATCTGATATTACTCAGTGCAGAAATTGCCATTTGGTTCATCTGATCCTTCGTTTACTTATGCTGCTGATTAACATTTCCTTGCAAGCACACCAGATAGTAAATGATTGTTTACATGTGCAGTCTGAGCTAACATTGCAATAGAAGAGATGTACAAAACACTCATAACTGCAATATTATGAGGTACATTTATGTAATGAAGACATAAGGGGTAACAAATGTTGCCATGTAGCTATAAAATCAAGAGATCATCAGAGTCACATAACTATATCAAGGTGGTATAACAATGTGGTTATTACCTGCCAGCCATAATTTTTAACAATATTTGACACAGCCACACAGTGCAAAAAGGTGAAAGAGCAAATCAAAACTAGAAAAAAAGCAGGAGACCGCTTTACTTGTAAGAAATTGCTAACTTCAATTTTTACATCTCTGTTTTTTGAGGTCTGTGTTCAGAACCTCAGAACTCTGTATTTCCACAGTGTGTTATAAATTAATTTATGTAAGGTGAGCTTACCATAACAGTAGATGTTCGAATGATCACTTCTACAGTAGCCTTAGCTATCCCAACATAACTAAATCTTTCAGATCCTTGGATCAATTGTTTGTATATTGTGAAGGTAAGAAGAGGGGCCAACCAGTGTCAAAACAGACTATTTCTAAACAGTTGTCTAAGGCTATTACCTTTTGTTTCACTCACCATGACAAATCTATGCCAGGCAAGGCCAAGGGCCACTCTACAAGGACCTTGGCTTCATCTAAGTCTTTTTGGAAAGGGTTGGATTCTAGAAGTATTCCAGAAGCTGCAACTTAGCCCTCGGCACATACTTTTACAAAGCACTATAAGCTGGATTCCTTCTCTAGATCTAGATCATGCTTTACTAGGACCATTCTCCAGGGGCTCCTGGACCATTGTCCTTCCACCTCCCAAATATAATTACCTATGGTAATCTACCCATATAGCTAAGTGTACTGCATCAGTGATCAATATGAAGAATGTGGTATAGCTGTATAAGCTGAACTAACCGTAACAGTAGAGTTTTGAATGATCACTGCTGCATGCACCCTCCATTCTCCATGTTTTTTTGTGTGTGTGTGTGTTTTTTTTTTTTTTTTGCCAAGGTGTGGACATTTACTTTGTTATTCCTAGCCTTACCCTTTTAGGGCTCAGTCTCCCTCTATCTGCTGGCAGGAAATCTCTGAAGGGCTTGGTGCCCAAACATGTCTTTTATCAGCTCAGCTCGAGCTGCTTGACAGTGCATGGCAGGTGCCCTGAAGCTTTGGTAGCCGGCCATCTGTTACATCCTTGGCAGGATATAACCCATATAGCTTAAGTTACTACAGCAGTGATCAATAAGGAAAACATTTTTCTGTATTCTCCTGCCTCCAGAAGTAAAACAATTTAAGAAGTAAAATGACATGGCTAGGAACAGAATAAAATGGTAGTTGAACATGTGGTGTTTATACATAGCATGTTAAACTAGCGTTTATAACACTTATAACACTTAACTTCATAGAAATAACAGCATGAGCAACAAAAACAAAACTTATTTACAAATTATTATTTATTTATTTCTCTTTGTTTACCAGGAAGTTCAGACTGGGGTTTATTCCATTTTCAGCAGAGGCCCATGGAGAGCAGCTCCACATATTACACAAGTACATTTAAAGGCAAAAAATTACATTTCGTAAACTATATTGAGTTTACATGAAAACACAATTATATGAATACATCTAGAATGCATTATAGAACATAAAATAGCCTATGAATTTAAGGAAATAAATTTTTTCATGAGGTAGCTGGTTACATAGAAACTACATAGATAACCACATTTCATAATACATACATACATACAGACAAGGGTAGCAAAAGCAGCAAAGGATTTAGCAGGCGGTATAATTTAAGAGAACTAATTATAGGCATAATAGGTAGAGTGAGGTAGAGTCAGGTAGAGTGAGGTACAGACCTACATTAAATAAAATACATATAGTGGAAATTATCTGGGAAATAGTTTTGTAGGAGTATGTAGAGCATGGAATGGCAGTCTGTAGTAGAACAGTGTAAATGACAGTTGTGGGAGAATACACAGTGAGATTTTCTGGTGAGAGATAAAAAGTTACACATCCAAGATTAGGATACAGAAAAGTTAAGTAAAGGGGGTGTAACTTTGAAGGTGGAGTTTAGATTGAGTATGGGTGGGGGGTTATCCTGGGGTAGTGCATGAGCACAACCAGCTATTTAGCAGGTGTTTCTTTAGTGATGTTTTGAAGACATGCAGTGTGTCTACCTATCTAATTTCAGGGGAGATTTGATTCCAGATTTTTGCTACCTGGTTAGAGTATAGTGAGCCTTCTGTGCTTTCATTTGATTTTGTTGTTGTTGTTGTGTCTTTCGGCTTTTTCCGGTTAGGGGTCGCCACAACGGAACTCCGGCCCGTGATGGATAGAAAAGCTTTACTGTTAGATCATAGGGCTCTATTAGTAGTTTAGGACTGTAGTATTCCTTTTAAAGATGGGCATTTTCTGGGAAGTTAATTAGTTTATAGGCTATAATAAGTTCTAGCCATTTCATGCATTTTAGTGCTTTGCAATGTTATTTATTTATTTATTATTATTTATTTTTTTTTGAGGATTGTTTCTAGCAAATTTTGCAATTGACTACATCCTGTCTCTAGTTTATTTTTGATGATTACATTAAAATTTGTAAACATGGGTAAGGCACACAGTCGGGGTGGAAGTAAGTATGTTTGTGCTGTGGTTTTGCTGCAGTTATTACTGAGGAATTTCCTAGCCTTGTAGAGGGATCTTAGTTTCCCTTTTTTAATGATTAGGATTACGTGTTGGTCATATCTGAGATTATCATCAAACATTACTACAAGGGTTTTTGCCTGTGTCACATATGCTATTTTTGCTTTGTTGGCTGACAGCATATGAAAAGATTGTTTTGGTTTGAGTAGATTTTAGAAGTGAAAAGCATCAGTTGTGTTTTTAGCATTTAAGAGCAAATCTGAGCTATCTAAACAGGATCCTATTCTAGAAAGGCCTTTTGGGTGTTTTCTTGTAGAGATGCTAATGTTTTGGCTGTGCAGACAAGAGTGGGTTGAAATTCTTCAGATTATGGACATGTTTGTATGTTACTTGATTCTTGAAAGTTTAGCCACTATCTGATAGTGTAGGTGGGTAGATGGTCACTAATACTGTCTAGTAACTTCCCAGTGGCATTGATGCTGTGGGGCTTATTTGAAAGAGTACAATCTAGTGTGGTTTCCTTGCTAGATGGTTATAGTCTCTTTTTTAATATTGTGATACAGCCACTGAAAGACTTCTTCAATTATGGCTAGATTGTTTCTAGGAGGAATGTATAGTCCTACTAGGCAGATAGATTTACTGTTATTGAGCATGAGTTGGGTAATGAGAATTTCAGGGTTTTGAAACTTTGGGGTTTGGGGATATTGGATTACTTCTAGGGTGTTTTTTTAAATTGTTGCTACTCCACTTCCTCTTTTTATAAGTCCGTCTAACCTGATTATGTTATATCCAGAGGGGAATATTTTGTTACTAGTTATTTCTGGCTTTAGCCAAATTTCAGTAGCTATAAGTATGTCAGGGTAATAGTGTGAGAAGGTTGTTAGGATATCATGGTTCTTGTTATATATGCTTTGAAAATTTATGTTTAGGAGAAATAGGTTGTGAACTTAATTGTGGTTTGGGAGAGGATTTGTGTCTTTTTGAATGGGTGTGGTTGGTTCTGACTGTATATTGGTGCTTGGGCCAGGGTTGGAGTAGATGTTCCCACTTTGGGGCAGCTTAGTTATGGTATGCATATATGTGTAGAAAAATATAGCCTTTTTATGTGTATGTAGGTAGGTGGAGAATAATGATTTACTGAGCTTTAATTGTTTAAATGTACATGTGTTTAGTAGTGTGTGGATATAGTTCAGAAGATATGTTTGATAAATGCAGTGTATTAGAGGACTGTTATGGTTGTGGATATGTGGGAGAGGAAAATGGATGACTGTAACTGTGACTGTAAGATTTTGATGTGTGGGATAAGGGTGAATATTGTTATAGTGATTGCAAAAGAAAGCTTTGCTCTTGAAAGAAATGTAAGATATGTCATGTACTTCGTGAGAGTGAGAGTAGTGTTTCTTATAATATAGGATTACTAGGATATTATATAGTATACGTTTAGGGTAGTTAGGGTGTATTATTGAAAGATGCAAGAGTAATAGGGTAGAGGTCTTAATAGTGATGGAGGATGGAGAGCTGTTGCTAGAGGCAGTTATTAGTTAATTGTGAGAGTAAGCATTGGTTGGAAAGTATAAATGTAGATGTAGTGTGGTGGGTGTGAATTGGGGGTAGGGTAGGGAAGTGTAGTGGCACCCAAGTGGAGCAAGGTTGGAATGGAGTGAGGCCCACATGCTCAGAGTATTGTATTCTCAAGAAAAAGAATCAGTGGAGCTGCACTTAGACGTAAGATGAGCTTTTTAAGGCAATATACCAGAGATTAATCTACCACAAACAAAGTGTATGTTGTGCCAATGTTTCTGACAGGGAAGAAAATAGTAGCAAGCTGCACTATATAAGTGAGTACATTGAGGTTAACTATCTTACTAAGCTTGATCTAATTGTGGATACTGACCTATACACAAGTTTTTTTTTTGTTGTTTTGTTTTTTTTTTTTTTTATTAGGGACTTTACACGAGTGTTTTTAAGACGTTCCACATAGTAGAAGATGTTATTGTTAGAAACAGGATGCATAATCAAATATATTTTCCTAATGGGTATTTGCAGGATATGATATTGTTTAATAAGTAACTACTGGGTGGAAGAAAAATATTGATTTAGTTTTAATGGAAGGGGCTGGAGTCCTCTAGTATTCTAGTATTGTGCACACAGTAAGATAGCTACATGCATTAAATAGAGAGTGCATCAGTAGCTTATGAGTTGAACATTAATCATACTTTAAATGTTCTTTTGTACTGAGAATTGGTCTTTGTTGTAGATGACAGGTGTCATAGCATATATTGGCAAAGTTTTGTGGGAGGTGGATGGTGATGTACTATATAAATATTTTATATTATTGTCTACAACTGAAAGAGAAGAAAATAGGCAGAGTATGACATAGTAGGCAGAGGAAGGGAGAATAATTAAACTTAAATGTTGCTTAATATTGGAGAGAGGGATGGAAGTTAGGAAAATAGCACAAATATGCCCCTACCTTCACCACTGTTCCCTAAGGTCCTTTGGCAAATGATTAAAAATGCCTTTATAAGGACTTCAGGGTGTGCGTGGAAAGTTCATAACAGTGAACAAATAATGAAAAATGTATGTATTCATTGAAATCATGACAGTAACAATATTAAGAAATGCTTTGGGAAATTTGGCAATGGGTTTTCACAAAGGGAGATCAGAGATACTCTTAATATTTTTTTTATTTCCATTGGTTAAATTGTTTCTTGAGTGATACTTAAATACTCAGTGAAATTCTGGGCTTTTGCCTTTGTCTAAAAAGATTTGAAGCCTGCATAAACTAAATCACTGGTGGTGATTCCCTGCTGGGTGAGTAAACCTATATATTTTTTTGTCTGTGACTGATAGAGCTTTCTGATACCTATTCCATTTTGCTTTCTGTTTTAAGAAATATTATTGACCTGGTGTTTTGGTTCTATATGAGAGGCAGACAATTTATCTAGGCTGCAGATTTCACATTTTTTTCCCATTGGATAAATTGTTTCTTCAGTGTTACTTAAATATGCAATAAAGCTCTGGGACCTTGTCTTTGTCTGAAAAAAATTGAAGCCTACATAAACTGAAACACTGCTGGTGATTCCCTGCTGGGTGAAGAAACCTCTATTTTTTTTTTCTGTGCCTGCTATAGCTGCTTTCTGATACCTGCTCCATTTTGTTTTCTGTTTTACAAAATCTGCTTGACCTGGTGTTTTTGTTCTATGTGAGAAGTAGACACTAATCTAGGCTGCACATTTCACATGTTTTTTTTTTTTTCCATTGGTTAAATTGTCCCTTGAGTGATACTCAAATACTCAGTGAAATTCTAGGCCTTTGTCTTTGAAAAGATTTGAAGCCTGCATAAACTAAGGCATTGTTGGTGATTCCTTGCTGGGAGAGGAAACCTATATTTTTGTCTGTGACTGACAGAGATGCTTTCTGATACCTGCTCCATTTTGCTTACTGTTTTAAGAAATCTGCTTGGCCTGATGATTTTGATCTATGTGAAAGGTAGACACTTAAATTGTCTAGGCTGCAGATTTCACATTTTTTTCCATTGGATAAATTGTCTCTTTAGTGATACTTAAATATGCAATGAAGTTCTGGGCCTTTATCTTTGTCTGAAAAGAACTGAAGCCTCCATAAACTAAAGCACTGCTGGTGATTCCCTGCTAGGTGAGGAAACCTCTTTTTTTTTGTTTGTGCCTGATATAGTTGCTTTCTGATACCTGTTACATTTTGTTTAGGTTCATAGGTTCGTAGGTTGGTACTAAGCTATCAGCCCTATGGCCCATGCAAGCCTAGCCATAAGAATTCCCTGGATATTTCTTCCCACAATATTTACTTCTCTGGGCCCCTGTCTAACAGGGTGACTGACATGATCCCGGGGTGAATTTCCTATCTTCCATCCAATCATCAAGGTTCCTTTTGAAGAGGCCCAATGAGGCGCTCTGCTTGACATGTATGGGCAGTCTATTCCAGAGTATGGGGAGTCTCTGGGTCAGGAACCTATCCTTTCAGCATGTTTTGTTCATTGTGATGACAAGGTTTAGATCCCAGGAGCATGTGGTTCTGAGGGATTGGGATTTCTTTAAGTGGAGCATGTCCAACAGCTCTGGGTTTGACATGGCCTTGTATGTTAAGCAGAGATCACCACTGAGAAGACGATATGCCACAGAGTATAGCTGGAGTTTTTTTAGACGGTCAGCATATGGCATCTGATTTAGGCCTGTGATTCTTTTAGTGAGGTATTTCTGTGGCCTTTCCAGCTGTTGCAGATGTCTTGTGAGGTACATACCCAATGGGGCATTATACTCCATAATGGGTCTAATGAGGGATGAGTACAGTGGGACAATGACCTCCTTTTTTCTTGATGAAAAGCCCTTAGTGATGAGATGTGCCACATAGAAGAATTTCCTGACTGTTGTGGTGATGTGGTTATCGAAAGTGAGACCACTGTCCACCTGTGTCCCTAAGTCTCTCATCACACTTTCAATGTTTAGCATCCTGCCATCTATGTGGTAATTCATGGGTACATGTTTTTTCCAAAGGGGATAACTATACATTTCTTGGCATTAAGCTTGAGTCCATGTCTCTGGCACCAGGCATCTGTTTCTGTAAGGCCTTTTTGTAGAATATCCACATCATTTGGGGATTCAATAATGGCTGCCAGATTGCAGTCATCTGCAAACTTTGTTAGCCAAAGTCCTAACCATTGGTGAGATCTGGATCATAACTACTCACAACTTCACACTACTCAAGACTGGTGTGGTATCCTTCAAGGGCTGAAGCCCTTACAAATGCCTTCTATGAGCACCTCCAGGACTGCATGGATCAGGCAATCCCCCAAAAAAAAAAGACTAGCACTCATAAAATCAACTAAAGCAAATTTTTGAGAAAAAATTCCATGGATTCAAGGACAATCATAAGGTGGAAACTCCCAGATATGCTCGGAATTATCCAAAATGATGCAAAAATCACTGAACCCACAGACATTGCTAACATACTGGCAGACAGGTTCAGTGCGATAACTATCCCAGCAGAGTGTAGCCTCCCAGACATCTCTCAATGCACACAGGTGAAAGCTCTCTTCTAAAAACAAACATCAAAATGGGATCTGGGGGGGATGGTGTGCTGTTTTATCTCAGCCTTACCACAGGATACTAATCTGCAAAGCTATGGAGAGGATCAATGGAGGAGCTCATAAACAAAGATAGGGACTTGCAGAACAGTCACCAAGGCTATTGATGAGGGAAAGGCAGTCATACAGCTATGTCACAAGATGGGTTGCAACTGGTTTTAAGGAGAAACCCACAGGGGGTTAGTTGCTGGCTGGCAGTGTCAGACTCAAGCCGGTCACAAGCACCGTCCTCAGGGGGGCTCCTTGTTCCTCTATTGTCTCAGGCATCTACTGCTAACATGGGAGGACTTGATTGGAAAACAAACTTTTGAGTTGCAAAGCAAACGACTGCAACCAACGATAGATCGAAGACGCATCGGATTCAGAAGGGACTCACTCACGACTCAGATAGCTGCCAGAGCCATGGAGCCATGGCCTGCCAAAAAAAATAAAAAAAATATAAGGTAGAAAAAAAACAAAAACCCACCACCCAATACTGGCAATAATACACTAAGCACAGAGAGAGGAGGAGGACCCCCTGGGACCCAGGTTGACTTTGACACTTTTTGACACTCAGTGGTTAGAAAGACCTCTACATTGCCCACCCACCTCCCCCTGATCATCAGACCAATGATCGAGCAAATGCCCCATTCGGGGATGTATCTCACCTGACAGCTGCAGCAATTGAGAGAGACCCCTCACCAAAGGATAAAAGGATAAGGAACTCAAAATCTGTCTGCCAGATTGAAGAAACTAAAACCACTAGAGCAAGCAACTTAAACCTTAGCACAGATATAAATAGATGTGCTGAGGGATAGATTTTTTATCACTCAGAGACTCCCTGTGGGTAAATATCCCGGTCCATGTGAGGCAGCAGAGCACTGTGACCTCGCTGTCAAGAGAAATTGGAGGATGGATGGGATCGGAGGTCTGGAGTCGGAGGTGTGTGTGTTGATCAGGACTGCACAACAAACAAACAAGGCACAAATTTTTTCAGCTTATAAATGCCTTAGGGCAGATAGCCTAGTATGAACCTATGAACCTATGAACCTTAGTGTTGGCCTGTACTTCAGAGAAGTAGAAGCCAAACAAGAGTGGTCCCAGGACTGAACCCTGAGGTACTCCACTTGTCACTTGTCGGGAGCTGGATTAGGAGTCGGCTACTTTTACAGTCTGGGTTCTGTCAGTAAGCCAGTTGGCAACCCATCAAGTGACGTAGGGATTTATGCCCAGCTTAGTAAGTTTATCTATGATTCCAGAGTGGAGGATTGTGTTGAAGGCCTTGGTGAGGTCCAGATAGGCTGTGTGGACCACCTTACCCTCATCCACAGTTCTGGAGACTGATTCGAAGAAGTCAATCAGATTCAGGAGACAAGATCAGCCCTTCACAAACCCAAACTGGGTGGGGTCCAGAGTTTGAAGGTTGTCAATGTCTTTGTTTATAAGTTCCATGATAATGAGTTCCATGCCCTTGCAGATCAGGCTTGTCAGACTGATGGGACGGTAGTTCCCGGGATCCAAGGCGGATCCTCCCTTCTGGAGCGGGATAACTGTATCTGTGTGCCACTCAGTGGGCACGAAACCTGAGGTGAGGCTATAATTAAACATGACACTTAGGTGAGGTGCCAGTTCATTTTGTAGTCCATGTAGTAACACAGCCTGGGATGTTATCTGGTCCCATGCATGCTGTATTCTTAGCTTTGGAGAGTGCAGTTTCTACCTGTGTGGCCATGATTATCGGAATTTGGCAATCGTTTGGTATTGAAATGGGTCCTTTAGGGGGTGAGTGGGGGGGTGAAGTTGTCACTAAATCGATCTGCCAGGATATTGGCAATATCCTTGGGATCAGTATATTTAATGCCATTCTGTTGTAGCTCAGAGCAGATCTGAGCATTGCCATTTAGATTCTTGACATAACTATAGAGTGCCTTGTGGTTGTCTTTGGAATCTTTGGCAATTTTATTTTTGTAATTAGCTTTTGAGGATTTTATGAGGGATCTCAGCTTCTTACTGAGGCTGGTGACAGAGTTTTTTGCATTCTGGGATTTTCCTCTTTTCTGCAACAGTTTCTTCCTTCTGTTGTATAGTTTGTTTATAGCAAGGGACCACCAGATTGGCTTCCTTTTTTTGGAGAAGAGCATCTTGGTTCTATTTGGGATGGCACGATTCATGTACTAGTGGATGTGCTCATACAGTGCCTTAGTGTAGGATTCTGCAGTCAAACTTCCAGATCCCGTCTGCATGGGTGTTGTGAAGTTTGTCACTTCTGACTTCAGTAGCATGAAGGTGGTTTGGAGAAGTTTTTTAAGGAGGTTTCCTTACTGGGGGATGGGGGTGGGATGTGGATGTCAAAGGTGATTTGCTTATGGTCAGACCTGACCAATGAGGGGGTAACCACTGGTGTGGAGCATCTATCTCCCATGTTGGTAATGACCAGGTCTAGGACATTGGCTCCCCTGGTGGGACAATGGATTAGTTGATCCAGGGCACTGGAATTTATGAATTCCAAGAACCGTTAGGAAAAGGAGTTGGTTTTCCCAATTAATGGCAGGGTAGTTGAAATCACCCAGTATTAGGGTGTTTGGTTGTATCTTAATATTTTCCAGTATGTTTAGAAAGGTGTAGTGAGAATCTTGGGGCATGGTGGGGGATCTGTAGCAAGCTACAATTTGGATTGCAGTCTTACCTAGTGTTAGTTGCACCTGAAGAATTTCAGATGCATTGTGTTGGGCAACTAGCCTGGAGGTGTGAATATCTTTGGTAAATATGGACACACCTCCACCTTTAGTGTTTCGGTCTTGGTTTTGAGGCCGAAAAGTGTGGTAAGAATTGTAGCCTGGTATTGCAGGGGTGCTCTCTGGAGCCTTGAACCAGGTCTCAGTTACTGCACAGATATCGATGTTCTCCATTTTTAGGAGTGCCTCGAGAGAGTGCATTTTGAGGTTTAGACTTCTAGCATTGAGTAGCATTACTTTCAGATTTTGCATGCATGTATCTGTTACGGTGGTGGTTTTATTCTTTGAACCTTGCCTAAAATAGGCACTATAGGGGTGGCAAGAGCTTTAGCCAGTAACCTGAATCCCAGGGGTGACAGCTGCAGACCATCTCTGGCAAAGCATCGTGGTTTGTCGATCATGCCTTCCCAGGCAGACAAATACTGGATCCCCTTTGAATGACACCAGAAGCTTAGCTTTCTGGCACCTGGAATAGTTTAACTGTAGCCTCGCAGTGCTGCACAATGTGACAAATGTGCAAATGCACGCGTTTTTAAGCCAGAAAGTTGAAAGGGATAGAAATCAGCCCAAAAAAGGCTAATAAAATTACAATTTCAGAGCTGGAAACCACTCCTCTAGTGTTAGATAGGCAGTACAATACTCACCAGTCCCACTGGTAAGCAGTAGGACTTTCCACTACCACAGCAAGGTCTGGATATCTCTGAGCACAGAAAATAAAGTCCTGAGACAAGCAAAGCCTGGGATATGGACTGGCTAGAAAACGTGGGAAACGAGCAAACAAGATAGTATTTTTTTGTTGTTGAAACAGGCTAAACAATGCAATAATACAGTAAATAAACACAGAAAAGGCTAACATACTTGAGTGTGTAGTCCTAAACAGTAAATGCAATTAAAACTCTACAAAATTAGCAATTTCAAACTTTTTAAATAAAGCAAGGCAAGTGCACAACTGAAAAACTATTTAAGAGGCAGTAACACAGCAGAATAAGTAGCTAGTCTACATATACAGAGAAGTCTATATATACAGAAAAGCAGCTAAAACACACAAACACTTCAGATGCAATGCAACCTAGAGCACTTGAGGTGTAGTAATATTAAGGCAATTGCAGTTATAATAAATGTCTAAAATATACTCTATATTTCCAAAATGTTTGAGAAGTACAGTCAGAACCAATGAGATTCTGGCAATTTTTTTTTTGAAAGGGAAAAAGGAGAAACAGAAAGCCTTATCAAATGTTCTCTGTATTACGTAGAATGAGCTAATGACACTAGACTGTCCCAGATCAGATTTACGGTAGGGGCAGGCAACTGCAAAGCCACCAAGTATAACAGCAAGACACCAACAGGGAGGTAGGGTGGGGACAAATGCTATTCTCCTACAGACAGGAAGCACTACAGAAAGCCACGAAATGAAAGGTTTCAAATAGATAAAGGAGCAATGAGACTCTACAGAATGCTTTTTTAACTGAAAACAAATCAGTTACCCATGCAGATTAGTTAATAGCAATAAAATACACTCAAAACTGTGCAGCAGGCAATAAAAAGTGCTATATATAAATTGCTAGAAACAATAATCAGTATAAATAATCGAAAAAAACAGGATACTTATATATCTCAGCTAACAGTTGTAGTCAACACCTCTCCTCCACTCTGCTCAGTGTGTATAGACAGAAACCCTCTCAAAGTTAGGGCTTAAATACCAGATGATACAACCTTAAGACAACTTTTTTTTTTTTTTTTTTTTTTTTACAAGAACACAAAAGAACCAGTCCCCACTAGCCAGCAGCCAATTAACACAATCTAGCCCAGGTAAAGAAAGGCCTCAGCTAATTCAATATGGTCTGTTCATGTGCTTTGAACAATCACTGTATAAAAAAACAAGCCCAGAGCCAGCAATTCTGACTAGGACATACTAAAGCTATTATCCTACAGACAGGAAGCACTACAGAAAGCCACAAAATGAAAGTTTTTAAACAGATAAAGGAGCAATGAGACTCTACAGAATGCTTTTTAACTGCAAACAAATCAGTTACCTGTGCAGATTACATAATAGCAATAAAAATACACTCAAAAACTGTGCATCAGGCAATAAAGTGCTATCTATAAATTGCTAGAAACAATAATCAGTATAAATAATTGAAAAAAAAAAACAGGATACTTATATATCTCAGCTAACAGTTTTCTGCTTTAAGAAATCTTCTTGGCCTGGTATTTTTGTTCTGCGTGAGAGATAGACACTAATATAGGCTGCACATTTCACATATTTTTTTCCATTGGTTAAAAAAGTTTAAAAAAAATGTCTCTTGAGTGATACTTACATACTCAGTGAAATTCTAGCCCTTTGTCATTGCCTGAAAAGATTTGAAGCCTGCATAAACTAAGGCACTGTTGGTGATTCCCTGCTATGTTTCCCACCTACTCTCCCCTTTGTTGATCTGATTTTTAAACCTGGTGATTTTAAGCTGCCCACCCCTACTGTAAATTGAGATTAATAAGCTCCACCATTTCTACACTATTGTTGATATCCTGAATTATTTATTTGCCTTTCCTTGTGCTTATATTGAAAAAGTGCATTTTGCCTCCCATTGTCTGTTCTACTTGATCTGACTTCATTATCTAACTAGCTGTTGGAAAAAGTAGCGTATTTTTACACTATAGCTAACAATTGTTTTTACATCAAAAAATTTCAATGGATTTTTCCATCTAGTCACTGGGTGGTAGCCTGGTCTACTTAGGTTGGGGGAACACTTGAGATTTATGAATGCAGTTTTATCAGCTGGAGGTCTTATTAATCATCTTATTTTGTTTTGTAGTGTCTTGATAAATTCTGTATAATTGAGTGGCTATTGGCTCATTTATTCAAAGCAAAGTACTTTTATTGAATAATCACACTTTTATAAGCTGTTTAAAGTACACTGCTGTGTCTATATCTTTAAGTTAGTTTGTGATAGAATTTCACTCTGGACAGTCCTTTACTATGTTTTTAGATTAGGAGGACTGGGATTATTCATCTAGTGACAGTAGGTGTTTATCTCATCTGTCTGAGCTGGGAAACACACAAACGGGCTCCAAGTATTTTTTTTGCACTTCTCTGCACTTGATTTGCACTGCTCTGATACCTAGATGGCATAAACTAGATTCAGACCTGCTGAATCTAGCCTGTTATTGATACATTTGAACACATCTTACATTAAGAAAGGTTCCCCTGCAGCCTTGTGGCAGAAGAGTGTGGATTCAGCCTTGTCTGAGCTGGGGATTCCTGGAGAAAGTTTCATTGTGTGCTTTCCTGTTAGTAGATTAGCTTAAAAGTGTTTTAATTTCAACAGTATTTAAGCCTTGCATTTGCTCATTGCAGCACACTGTGCAGTGGGGGTTAGTGGTGCCCTGTATTGATGCAAATACCTTGAAACTCAATTTTTCCCTAGACATCTGTCATTGGAATCCTCCCAAGCTTCACTACTGCACTACAGGTGCACTGAGCAGTGTTGCCACACTTATCCATAGCCTTCAATAGAACAAGCACCTTTGTTAGTCCTAGCACACAGCTGATCAAACTAGCCCACTCGCTTCCCTAATTGTACATTTAGTGAAGACCTGCTATAATAGATGGGCAGTTTCCCATCATTTCCCTGGCCAGCTTGATTGGCATGGGTATCCTGTGGCAATGTAGTAATTTCCTCATGTATACTGACAGCCACTTACTCCTAAAATAAACAAATACCCTATGTGAGAGATGTAATTACACTATGAAATTGGAATCAATTTGTTCACATAACAACAAACAAGACATCAAACAGGCTGTCAGCACACACACTTCACCTCTTACACAAAATGAGGTCATGACTCATAAACCCACATATGCGGAGGTAGTCACTAGACGCCTACCAAAAGATTAAAGACCTCCCAAACATAAGCCACCTGCACATGCTGCTATGGAAATAGAAACCACTACACATACTAACATATACACCAGTGTCTCAGCAAATAAGCCACTAAGGCAAAACACCTCAAAACCTAATGTCTTTGTCATAGGCAACTCCATAGTGAGACACAAAGATGTCCCCTTCACCAGGCTGGACAAGGAGAAGGTCGCAGTCAACTGCCTATCAGGTGCTAGGATCCATCAAATCACACATGCACTCATGTCACTCAACAACAAGGACTGTTATGACTCTCTCATTGTCCATGTTGGGATGAATCACTTGAGACTTACCTCTCTGGACTATATGAAGAGGCATATGACTGAACTCTCAGATTATGAATTCCAGGCAGGTATGACCCTAGCCCTAAGCAGCATTCTACCTTTAACCAGGATGGTGCCACAATATAAACAAAAAATGATGGACTTCAGCAATTGACATAGTTTGTGGTATCATTCCAGTGGGAACCAGTATCTGTCAGTCTGGGAAGACATGTCTGACAGGCAACTCTGCTTTACCAGAGATAGTCTGCACCTGTCTCCTCTAGGCATTTAAATACTGGCAAAGTGCTTTCCTCCCCCATAGTGCCTTGTTTAGGCAATGTCAAAACAACAACATTTCTAATCTTACAAAATCCACTTGAAACAAGTTTCTGCTGTGTAATGCTGGGAGTCTAAACATAAAACTGCACTCCCTGGAAGTACTTCTCACCTTAGAAGATGCTGACATCTGTGCAATCACTGAGGCATGGTTCAAGGCCACAGAGAGGTCAAGTACAAATGCTCTGGAACAGGTAGTCTGCATCCCCCACAAGGGGCTCAAATGTCCTAGACATAGTACTCACCAACATGGGGGGGGGTCATTGCACAGCCCCACCTGTGTGATGCCCTCCCTGGTAAGGTCGGGCCATAAATCAGTCTTCTTCAAAGTAACTACTGCACCTGTCAGCACTACAGAAGCATAAAAACTAAAAAGCTTTTTTTTCAGAGCAAACTACAGCCCACCAAGTGATGGTATAAAAAGTTTTATAGCACCCGCAATCACAGATAACAATGACTCCTAAGCAGAGGTGTACATATGCCCTGTATAAACACTTAAGCAACTGTATAGAGTTGACTGTACCTGACTGGATTAAAACCAGATCCTCCTGAAAGAACAAATCACTTTGTGGACCATTTAGTAAAAGGAAAAAAACGGATGTCTAAGAACAAGACGGAACTTACTCAGCAGAGGAAGAATTCCCTCTACAGCTTGAACAAGCAAATCAGAAGTCTTGTAAAGTCGTCTAAAGCTAATTATGAAGTAAAAATACACATCCTTAGTTAAGGATAATAAGGATAATCATAAGGCATTCTTTAACTACATCCAAAATCTAAAAGGGAATGCACATCTGTATGCTGAACTGGTAGTCGATGGTACTACTCATACTATACCGGAGGATATTGATAACTTGCTAGGTGACAGATTTGGTACAAATATCAACCCCCCATCCCCACCAGCCATACCCCAAAGCATACCAGTCCTCTGCCTAGTATCTCTAGAGATCAGGTATTATCTGCGCTTTCCAAGCCCAACAAAACGGCCTCAGTGGGACCAGATAACATCCCAGGCTGCTTATTAAGCAATCTAAAACAGAACCTAGCAGACACACTTGTCATTCTCTTTAACCATAGCCTGAGAACTGGCTTTGTTCCAGCAGAGTGGAGAACAGCAACAGTAATCCCCCTTGCACAAAGGGTAGCCATTTACTGACCATGGAAACTATAGACCCATAAGTCTTACCAGCCTCATCTAAAGGCCATGGAAAGAATCCTCATGAACCTTATCAACAAGGACATAGGTGACCTTAACACTCTAGAGCCAACCCAGTCTGGCTTCATTAAGAGTAGATCATGTTTATCAAACTAGTAGACTTTTTCGAGAAAGTAAACAAAGCCCTGGATTAAGGTAAGACAGTGCATACTGCCTATCCTGACCAAGACAATGTTTTTGACACAATTCCCTACTCAGGTATCATTGAGAAACTCTCCCAGCTGGGGATTAACCCTTACATCACTAGATGGGTAGCCAAATGGCTCACCAACAGAACACATACTGTTAAAGTTGGTGACGCTACATCTACCAGTAGACTCATCATCAGTGGCATACCACAAGGATCTGTGCTGGGCCCTTTGCTGTTTGGAATCTATTTCTCAGAGTCCAGGCTAAAGTAGATGGCCTTTGGCTGACCAAATTCACTGATGATTGCAAATTGGGTGCAATCACTGAGTCCCCCAACAATGTTAACATATTATAGAAGGGGCTAACACAGACAAATGAATGATGCCAAAGCCATGGTATAAAACTAAATGCAAAAAGTGCATTATTATCCCTTTTGGAAAAGTGGAATTCCCTGCTAATTGCAATACTGACAGCATCCCCCCACCCAAGTTCAAACGCAATGATGCAAAATCTGGGAACACAGGTAGATAGCAATCTAAGCTTCGACCACCAAGTTTCCACAGTGGTAAGGAAAGCCTTCTACATTGCACATCTCATAAGTAAGGGCATCATATCCAGGTCTAAGGATGTTATAACTCTACTGTATCTGACCCTTATCAGACCATGAACAGAGTACAATGCTCCCTTCTGCATGTACCTTACCAGATACTTACAGCAGCTGGAGAGACCACAGACAGCCTCCAAACCATAATTTACTTGGATAGACTGAAAGCCATGTCACAGTACTCTGTATCATATAGGCTGCTGAAAGGTGACTTGTTCCAGGTCTACAGAGCAGTCTCTGACCCTGCCCTGATGGATAAGCTGCACATCCATAAGTCAAATGGCACAAGAGTCACTCACTCTAGGGATCTTAACCAAGCCTGTGGCATTAACAGAACATGCTGGAGACACAGATATATCTTCCAGTGATTGCCACTACTCTGGAATAAACTTCCAGTTCATGTGAAGCAGAGATCCTTACTAACCCTATTCAATTGTAACCTGGACAAATGGATGGGAGACCACAATTTCACCCTGGGGGTGGCACCCATGCCCCTCATGGACAGGGCTAGTCAGTTTTTATCAGACTCACTCTGCAAATTACAACCAACTAACCAAGGACAATTGAGGCAAATAAGGATTAACATGGCTAGGCTTGTAAGGACTCTAGGGCCACTAGCCTAGTAACCTTCTATGAACCTATAATTCAGCTTGCTGTGAGACATGTAACATGATGAAGCAGCCATTCTTTGCAGGTACTACATCACTGATAACTTTCAATTTCCTTGCCTCCATGAATGTGATTTTTTTTTTTTTTTTATGAAAGACTAAGGTATCTGAACTTGTACAATGTCTCATATAGACATTTAAGAGGAGACCTTATTCAGGTATATAGGGCATTTAGAGACAACTATTTCTGGGAATCTTTGAGGTAAGCAAAAAAGTAATTGAGAATCATCAAACAACCTATGTAGAAGATTATATATGAAATGGGATTTACTAATTGGTTCTCTGAGAGATTAGCTGATGCATGGAATAGACTACCAAATTAAATTAAAGCAAGCAAAAGTTTAGATATTTTTAAGAACAACCTGGACATTTACTACAGGAATGACTGTTTTGGAATATTGGCAGCCTAAAAGAGCAGTATTGCCGATGACTGAAATACGCCTGAAATAGTTGCATGCATGTCTGCAGTATGCCCAGCTTGGAATAGTGAGAGAATACATAAAGTGGATTGGTTCATAGGTTCATAGGTTCATAGGTTTATACTAGGCTATCTGCCCCAAGGCATTTATAAGCCTAGCCCGAATTTTTGTGGCTTATGCCACCCCTTATATGAAAAAATACTGTACCCATTAGTTTGTTGTGCCTCTGTCCAGCAGTGACACAGAGATGATTCCCGGGGTAAGCCTACGATCTCCCATCCACTGGTCAAGATTTCTCTTGAACAGAGCCAGCGAGGTGCTCTGCCTCACATGGACCGGGACTCTATTCCACAGCATAGGGAGTCTCTGAGTGATAAATCTATCCCTCCAGCACGTCCTATTTATATCCGTGCTAAGGTTTAAGTCACTTGCTCTAGTGGTTTTGGTGGATTTGGATTTTTTGAGGTGGAGCATGTCCATTAATTCTGGGTTGGACATGGCCTTGTATGTCAGGCACATGTCACCTCTGAGCAGACGGTATGTGACTGAATAGAGCTGGAGTTTCTTCAATCTGGCAGCATATGACAGATTTTGGAGTCCCTTTATCCTTTTGGTGAGAAACTTTGGGGTCTCTCCAATTGCTGCAGATGTCGGGCGAGATACATCCCAAATGGGGCATTGTACTCGATCATTGGTCTGATAAGTGAAGAGTACAGGGAACAATGACCTCACTAGATCTGGATGTGAATCCCTTCATGATCAGGTGGGCAATGTAGAAGGTCTTTCTAACCACTTTAGCAACGTGAGTGTCAAAAGAAAGGCCACTGTCAACCTGGGTCCCCAGGTCCCTGATAACCTCTTCTGTGCTTAGTGGATTGCCACCTATATGGTAGCTTGGGGTTACCTTGTTTTTCCCAAAGGGTATGACTATACATTTTTGGCGTTTAACTTCAGGCCATGGCTCTGGCACCAGCTATCTGTTTCCGTGAGTCCCTTCTGAAGGATATCCGTGTCCGATGCACTTTCCACTATGGCCCAGTTTGCAGTCGCCTGCAAACTTTGTCAGCCAAAGTCCTCCCATGTTGGCCTGTACTTCTGAGAAGTAGATGCCGAACAATAGGGGCCAAGGACCGACCTGTGGGACACCACTTGTGACCGGCTTGGAGTCTGACATAGCGCCAGCAACTCTAACCCTGTGGGTTCTGTCCTTAAGCCAGTTTGCAACCCATCTTGTGACACATGGGTTTACATTTAAGCTGGTAAGTTTTTCTACAATACCAGTGGGGTATTGTGTCAAAGCCTTGCAAGGTCAAGGTAGGCTGTATGGACTGCCTTTCCTCATCAATGGCATTGGTGACTGTTTTGAAGAAGTCGACCAAGTTCAAAAGGCATGATCTTCCCTTGACAAAGCCAAACTGGGTCGGGTCCAATGTCTGCAAGTCCCCTATATCTTTGTTTATGAGCTCCATTATGATCCTCTCCATAGCTTTGCAGACTAGACTTGTTAAGCTTATGGGGCGGTAATTACCAGGGTCCGTAGAGGCACCGCCTTTGTGGAGTGGGACCACAGTTGCCGTGACGCCACTCCTTGGGCACGATCCTGTGGTAAGGCTGAGATTAAACAGCTGCCTTATGTGCGGTTTAATTCCTCATTTAGCTCGTGTAGCACACAGCCGGGGACACCATCCGGTCCCATTGATGCTGTGTTTTTAGCTTTAGAGAGAGCAGCTTTCACCTGCGCATTTGAGATGTCTGGGAGGCTACACTCGCTGGGATAGTTATCTCTCCTTTAGGGGAGAGGGGTGAAGTTTGCACTGAACCTGTCTGCCAGTATGTTGGCAATGTCTGTGGGTTCAGTGATTTTTGTATCATTTTGGACAAATTCTGAGCATATCTGGGAGTTTCCACCCAGGTTCCTAACATAGCTGAAAAAGGCCTTATGATTGTCCTTTGAATCCATGGCAATTTTTCTCTCAAAATTGGCCTTAGTTGATTTTATGAGTGCTCGTATTTTTTTACTAATAATGATCAGGGGTGACTTCCCTTTTATGGATTTTATTCTATCATGTAATAGCTTTCTCCTCTTATTGGTGCTGGGGAAAAAAGGCATATGAGCTATACATGGTCTATTGAGACTGTGTGAGTGTTGTAGCTTGGCCCCTCATGACTGCCCCTCCCACACACTTCCTTGCCCACTTCTTTCTTTGTTATAACCAGTTAAAGTAAGAACTCTTTAAAAACGTGATGGTCTCAGACAGTATATACCTGAAACTCTACCTGACTGACCCAGTATTCTGTCTTCTGCAGTCCTATATATTACACTGTCCATACCTCTCAACTGCCTAGATTTTCATAGAATGTCCAGATTTTTGTCTGTTCCTCATAAAATTTCCTGTTTTCCCACAAATCATTAAGGAATTGATGTCACTAAATAATGGCGTACATTTGAGTTTCAGACTTCATATCCTTCAGAAAATGCATACTAGTACAAAAACTATTATTATTTCAAAGTTTATAAGAACAATATTTAAAATTTGTCCATAGTTTTGAGCCCTTATCCCACCATTATTTTGGTTTTGCCCAGATTTCTTGTGTTTAGACATTGAGAGGTATGTGTCTGACTTTCCCAACACTTCTAGTGCCAGATATGATATTCCCATACTTTCACCATCACAGCTCATGTTTCTGTTACGCCTGTGATATCTACACTTTACAAGTTTGTAATGTAACTAATACTTTTTTATCTCAGCTTCAGTCATTGCAAATAATCATCCTTGAGAAACAACTCCTTTATTCTCTCATCCCTTCAGACCCCCCCCCCCAGACTCTTAACTTCTGTGAAAAATATAATTTGTAAATACTATGCTTTTCTCTTTGGCATGCACTGAGTTTGTATGTAAACCATTGTATAATATATTCCAAGAAATGCTTTGAATTTGTGGCTAAGTTAGTCTGCTGTGCTGTTTATTTAAACAGTAGCACAAGTAACAGAACTCTTTGTTTATTCTAGAATAATCTCTTAATAACACCAATTTGTATTCTGTTGCACTGAATGAGGGAGGAGCAGGGTTTCAGCAATCCATGGATTATTATCTTGACACATACAAAATACAGAGGATTTATTATTTAACACTGACTGGAATTAAGGCATTTACAAAAAATATCTTACATACAGCATATGTTTAAAGGTTGTTGAACAGGTTAATTCCACATAGCCTATTTCAGGGGAGACCTGATGAGTTATTTATACTGACTAGGGGAATCAACCACTTTTTTCAAGATGTGCCATGAGAATTTTTTTACATCCATCTGAACTGCCACCAATTCAGCTAGATAATACCTTTATTTAATGTCTGATCTGACAGATGCTACCTCAGGAGAGTCACGTCCTCCTATGCTGCCGTACAGTATTAGTACTGGAAAATAAATCCAAGCGCCTCCTTTGGGATTAAGACCTATAGCCTTCTGATCTTTCAAGACTAAAGGTGACTGAGCTGCCTCTTGAGCCCTGGCAGTTTTCTTCATTCCTATGTTTGGGCAGAACATGTTTTATTCTGAAATTACTACAAAGTTGAAGATGAGCAAGTTTATTACTACCAATTATTGTAGAATAACATATGGTGATAACTTAAAAATAGTGTAAAGCATTGTTTCTCATGCTGATTGGAGATTAGGCAGTGGTTTGAGCCATAACATATACGCCAGAAGTCAGGTTTATAAATAAAATTTGTTAAATATTCACCAGAAGTGGACATGCAGCATAAGCTTATGGTCTAGAAATACATTATTGACTGACACAAAATAAAAAGGAATAAAAAATGCAAAACTCTGAAAAAGGAAACATGATTCTGTGTTGGCTAATAGTGAGTACGTGGAGAATATGGAGGTGAATATTAATGAGAACAACAACACCCTTTAGATCTACCCCCCCCCAGAGGAGAAGAGAAAGGTTAGCCCAGAAACAAGGGCATCCAGGATACATTTTTTCCTACTACCCCCGGGGGATGGGGGGCAGATTCAGAGGGAGAGGTTTGCGTTACAGTTCCAAATAAACCAATACACCTTCTGAAGTTTCTGGTTCAGGTTATTTTGAGGATCCCCCCTATGGCACACTTGAAGATGAGCCATCTCAATACATGCAGGTGGTAGAATTACCCCAGGTTAACAATGCTATTACCATGACCTATGAGGGTAGGATATGTACCTGTGGGAACTTTAATATTTTTAACTTTATGGACATTGAGATAACTGGTGGGCACTTTGATTTGTTCACTAAAGGTTTCCAATTTGTTCTGTCCTGGCCTGGAGTTTTAGTTAAAACATTGGCAGATTTAACTTTGTTTATTAGGCAACTAAATTTAAAATTACTATTTAAGGGGCAGGAATACAATAAGACTGAACTCTGTAGAAATAGTGTGTTTAACCCCCCACTCAATCCTACACTAAGAATATTTGAGGAAATGGTTGAATATGACAAGAAATTTAAATTTGAAAAAGGACCATGCTATGAGTGGGATTTTTTGAACCATTTCAAAATTAATAATTGTAGAGTAATGAAACCAGACAAGGGGGTGGGGTAGTTTTGATGTATTCTATGGACTATGAGATGGGTATGTACAAAATTTTGAATGATGAGAAACAATATGCTGCTGTTTCCAAAAACTAGATCAATATTGCTTATTCCAAAATCAAGTATTTTCTTTTTGATCATTTATTACAGGGGACTATTAATGAGAAACTTTTTAACTACTTGCATGTGGAGAATCCCAGGATCCCTACTATTTCTGGGATACCTAAAACACATAAGGGAATTGAGAATTTGAAATTCAGGCCTATTGTTGCTGGAGGGGGTTCTATCACGGAACCCCTGGCCATTTTTATTGATTATCAACTGAAAGAATTTGTATTTTCCCTGACTCATATTACCAAGGATTCGTGGGATTTTTTGAAGAGCATTACTAATGATAAGTTTAATAATGATGTTCTACTGGTCACTATTGACGTAGTGGAACTATTTCCTAGTATCCCACATGACAAGGGTATGGAATAGTTTAGTGAGGTGCTCTTGGAGATAGGTCATCTTAACGGTAATATGATTTTGGAATTTATGGACACCGTATTGAACAATAATTTTGTACATTTTAATGGAGAATTCTATAAGCAAAATAAAGGGGTGACCATGGGAGCTGCCTGTGCCCCCTTTATGCTAACTGTGTCCTTTTTTATTGGGAGAAGAAATGCATTTTTGACACAGAATGGAACAATTATATTTCTTTCTACACCCGTTACCTTGATGACATCTGTCTTTTTTGACTGGGATCGGAAGAATCCCTTCATGAGTTCCTTGTTTACATCAATAATACATTGGAATTTTTAAAATTCATCCACTCCCTATCTAATATTAAGATTGATTATCTGGACGTTACAGTATATAAGGATTACAGCAATCAGTGTTTTCACTCTAAATTGTTTAGAAAAAGTACCTTTTCTAATTCATACCTCCACTTTGACAGCAGACACCCATTTTATCAAAAGAAGGGGATTGTCAAAGGACACTATATCAGGGCCTCTAGAATGACCATGGATAGGAGGATGTTCTTAGAGGAAGTTGAATTTCTTACTACTCTGTTTCTTGAGAGAGCCAGTGCCCTTTGGACACTTTAGCCAAGGCTGTTAAGAGGGATCGTGACACTCTCTATTATCTACTATTGGGATTGGGTAGAATGACCGAGGGGCAGGCTGAGAAGGTGGACAAAAGCCATAAAGGTGCATTCATACACAATTTTTCTACTACTTCCATTCAGGTTGAAGACATTGCGAAGAAACACTGGGCTATATTGAGGGTTAATGATGACCCCAAAAATTAACTCCCAAATAAACCAATTTTTGTTAGGAGAAGGGACACCAACTTGAAGGAATTATTTGAATTAAAGGAAGAAAAAATGACTTTCAATAAAGAAAGGAGATTGGGGACTCATGGATGTGGGTATTGCAAACAGTGTGGTTACATGTCAAACAAGATGGAGGTTTATATACATCCAGGAAATATTGTGCGGATTTCAAGGCTCCATTTAATTGCAACACCAAAGGAGTAGTTTATTTAGTAGTGTGTGAAACCTGTTGCAGTTTTTATATAGGTAAAACTGAAAGGGTTTTAAGGAAAAGAGTATATGAACACATGTACGTTATTTCCAGGGCAAAAGAATCCAACACCCTATACAAACATTCCAGAACATGTATTGACATGAAACAACATTTTTCTGTACTTGAACAAGTAGTGGTGGACCCCCGGGGTGGTTGCTGGGAGGCCAAGCTTGAGTACAGAAAGCTTTTCTGGCAACTCAAGTTGGACTCTGGAAGAACCCCGGGTTTAAATGATCAAATAAGTATTAATAGTGTATTGAGGCTTAGAGCAGCTAAACTGTGATAAGGGAGATTCATACTAGTTAGTTAATTGATAGTGATATATTGATTTTAGATGACAATATTTTAGTACTATTTATTTTTATTTATATGATTATTAAATTGTTGTCACAAAAGGTTTTTATCTGCCTATTAATGATTTGTATTTTTTCATATTTTTTATACATTTCTAATGTTACATCATGATTTTATATGTAAAAATCAGTTATATTTAGGAAACACAGCATTGTAGATAGGATTGTTTGTTGCCTTTAAATTATGTGTATATTTAATTGGGGTTAATTAATTTATTTTTATTGGTGACTGTATTTAAGCAATGTGTGCTGTGATGGGAATTGTCCTGATGAAGCCTAGTGGATCCGGGTGAAAGCGCTTAACCTGTCTGTTTGCTGCTGAATACTGCTGTGAAATTAAATTTTGTGTTGCTGAACACTGCTGTGGAATCACCTTTATTTTGGTGTTTGCTGTGGAATTATTCGTTTGACGCACTGGTTTGTTGTAACTCAAAGAACTGGCTCTGTTGCCCTGTCTGGACATGAGTTCTTTTGCTTTTACATAGTTTCATGGAACTGTCTTGGTTTTATTGGTTTTGTCCACTACATAGCTGACAAGGTAGTGCTGGCCAACAGGAACAGGAAAGAACAATTAGCCAGCAGCTGTACTGGAGATAGAGATAGAGCTGGACAACTCTAGTGGCAGCCAGGTAGTAGCTATAAAAGGTGAATCAAGGTAGGAGACACCATCAAATAATTTAATATTACAGATGGACATTAAAATGATGCAGATCAGTCAGCTGAAGTTTGAGGGGGAGTAGTTAGGGTGACTAGAACTTAAGAAGCAGAAGATGAAAAGATGACTAAAGTCAAGCTGGAGAAAAACAGTGAAGACTTACATAAACTACTGATAGCTGAAAGTGACTATAATGAATGAGAGAGGAAGAGGTCAGACTTAAATCAGAGACCCAACAAGCAAAATAACTTTTCAGTCAGCCTTGGACTTTTCCCTTTTCGGATGCCTAAAGTGGAACATTTCTATAAAAATTTGCAATTTTGCAGGGCAAATCATATATACAACCTGTGCAAATGATTGGTCTTCAGTGTATTTCCAAAATAAAAGCTCACTCTTACAGAATGTGATTAGTTTCTGATGTATCATATCATATTAAAGTGTATCAGATACATAACAATTATTTTATGCTTAGGAAATATTTTTTTCTCCTAAAATCTCAGGCCATTTGCCATTTTTCATTTTTTTTTTTTTTTTTTTTTGCCTAATAGGAACAGTCTTGCCTAAAGAAGGACAGGAGGTTAAATTTAATCTAGTCAGGAATACATGGATAATCAGATAGATTACTCGGCCCATTGTGTTAAGGACAGTAGTACATGATTTCTCACTTCATCTTGAAGCTAAAAACTTTCTTAGTTTTATGGTGGCATTTGAATGTGTGTGTGTGTGTGTGTGTGTGTGTGTGTGTGTGTGTGTGTGTGTGTGTGTGTGTGTGTGTGTGTGTGTATGAGTACATGTGTGCATTCTGCACCAAACTAACAAACAGCAATAGACTGGGCTACAGAGTCTCTTGTTCATAGGCAAGACAATAGATAGTATCAGAAAAATGACAACTAGAAATGCAAAGACTATGACAGTGCAAAATAAACTACGTCGTGCATGAATGAAACCCCAGAGGCATAAAGAACCAAGTTTAGAAGTGCTAAGAAAAACAAATTATTTCTTTGCTGATAAGTCTGCTGTGTATAGGTTTGTGGGAAGTACTCACGGTAAATAACTGAACTAATGCCTGATTCATTTGTAAGAGAAGATTAAATGATCTGTTTAACATATGAGGATTACAAAAAGGTACAACTGCATTCATTTAAAGGAGGATGCCACCCAAAAGTCAAGTTTTTCATTCCAAAAAATGTTTTTCCTTCGCTGTAATACAAGACTAAACACTTCACATACAAGGAAAAAAAACATAAATAATTATGTTTGCCTTTCTTTCCTGCATCTGTCTCATCTGTTACATCACAACAGCTACTAAGAGTGGTACAGTAATTAAGTTAGGTCACTTTTCCCAACAACAGAGCCATTAAGAAAACAATGACATTTAAATGTGCCTTATCAGTTACAGATTGCCAGCATCACACCTCAAATAAATAGCGTAGCCTGGAGTCTGGACAAAGTCAGGGCTTTCAAGCTTAGTTTTCAGATGCAAATGTGTTTTTCTGTAATAAAACTCAGTGCCACAAAGAAAGAAAGCTTCTTCTTCTTCTTCTTCTTCTTTCGGCTTTTCCCGGTTAGGGTTCGCCACAGCGGATCACCGTCCGCTCATGATTGGCAGTGGAGTTTTACAGTGTCGAGTTGCCAGCCCGGCCCAACCTTCCACAGAAGGCACACACATGCACACACTCACACCTACAAAGAAAGAAAGCAAATATGTTAATCTAATTTCTTACTTATGATTTACATTTTTCTACACTGTAATTCCTGCATGGAGTTGGGGAAAGATTAACATGAACATTTTTAATTCTGGCTACAATATTTAAAACTGTGAATGCAAGACAAACCATTTCAACCCAAGTAACATCTATTAATCACACTGAACTACAGCTGTTAGAACAATTAACTTAGCTACATTTTTCAAGCCTGTCATTCAAATATTCCTTAAAATGCTGCAACAGAGAAAGGCACTAATGAAAATCAATGCAAGCAAAGTAATTAAAAATGCAGATTGATGCTGGCAGTACAAAGTAAGCAGTCACAGCAATGTTGTCAACTGAGGAACGATGATCCCCTCATCTTAAGGATTTTTTCTGTCCCTCTAACATGACACCAGGAAGGCAAAGCCAATGTCTGTAAAACAAAGTAATGCTGGCCATGGCAGCCTCCTTCAGATCATTTTGGGGTATAACAAATTAAAAAATAACAGTAACCATTGACTCTGATGCAGAGGCATTAGCCATGCGGAAAAGTTCAAGACTTGCTGCAAAACATGTTTATTACAGTGTTTGGGTTCAGTTCTCCTTTAAGGGTTACCACTAAAGGCATTTTGAGACACCTCTTCAATTTACAATGATAACAGAAGTCATTTGCTACTGGGGTAATCAAGTATCTGGAATAAAGAAGTATTTGTTATGTAACCATACAGAAATAGCAAAGACTGCAATGATACTACACCTATGAACTGCCAGAAGATAAAGTTTATGCATACCTGTAGAAACGTTTATCCTATCCATGTTAAGAAAAAGAACTTACTTGCAAACAAGTATACTACATTCTCATTTATAGTGTAGAACTTATAACTACTAACAAGGAACATTTCTGTAAGGAAAGTGAATTAATACTAGAGGATGGAAAGGTACTGGCTAGCAGTCTTCCCTGTTTGAAAAGGAAGTAAAGGGAAAAGGGATACAGCAATGGTTATTTATATTTATACCAACAGATCATAATCAAATACTATGACAACACTGAACATTGTGTGTGTGATCACATGCTACCGAAAACAGGCAGACGTGGAAGGCATGCAGAGCTGTCCCAAGTGGAGTCAACACTTTCACTACAAACTGGAAAACTGAATTTCACAAAAGACTCAGTGACTATACCCCCAAATTACAGCCACAAGTAGACAAATGATTAGGATCGAGAACTGAATAGTGTTAAGGAGAAAATGCAGCTTCAACATGGTAGCAATTGTGTATCAGTACCCATGAATATCATTCACAAACCAAAAAAATAGTGAAACTGAGCAAATGTTTGGTAAAATCCAAGACTTAGATGTCTCTTTGAAGGGCAAGGCATAGTAAATGGTACTGAAGGAGTAAATCATTCACTGTACTGTGTTAGCTTTAGAGCATATGACAGGTTCTTTTACTTATTTCCTTATTCCTTGATTCATTGCTTTGTTTGTTTATTATTTATTTAATTTGTTACCAAAATAGTCCATCGAGCAATAAGATTGACCCTTTTCAGTGGATGCCCAGGGAGAAAACCTCCAATTATCATTTCACTGATGGAAGTCCAAATATAGCTATCACATGTCAGTGCTGAATGTTGGCTTGTGGAGCAGTGGTGACATTCTTTCAGCATGTGACTTATGTGAAAAATAAAGAAAGGATAGAGTCAGGCGTGAAACTAGGCAAAGTAAAAAAAAAAAGTATATGATTTAATATCAATGCAGTAGGAAAATAGAAACTTAGATACTACCTCTGCCCAGGAGTGAATACCTAAATAAATAGTACATTCCATTCAGTTTAATATTGGCATGAGAAGCCCTATATTGTGTAGCTGAAGAATATTAAATTCAGTTTAATTCTGCCATTTGATGTCTTGTTTTGTACAACTGATTTTGTCCCCTTTCCCCACTCATCTCCCACTCCCACAAAACCCAATGCACACTTCATAGCTGTATTAACCAAGGTGCTTTGAATAACAAAATATAACAGCTGCAATATGAATGAAAACACCAACATCAATTTCTGAGCAAAACATTTGAAAACTCTACCTTGAAGGCAGCAATAAATAATTGTGTGAGGCTTCAGTATGATGAACAGATCCCAACCAGTTAATGGGACAGACAGCCCACACTGACTGGCCTATCCAAACACCAAATCTGAGTGTCATACCCCCACTGACCACTTGACATAACCATGACAAAACTCACCAAGCACATCATTTTTGACTTTTCGCACCAATAGACATGAATCCCTTCAAGTGGCTAGGAAAAGAAAGGGGGACAATGACATGACAGCCACCTTAAACTGAATAATTTGCAAGGGACTATATGAAGCAAGACATAACAGAGCTTTCAGATTATGTGTCTCAGGCAGGTATGAGCCTAGCATTGAGCAACATTCTACCTTCTCCAAGGATGATACCACAGTATAAACAGAAAATGATTTACTTTAACGATTGGCTTAGTTACTGGCATCATTTAAAGGGAGTGCAATATTTGTCAGCTTGCGAAGACATGATCAACAGATCACTCTGTTTGCCAGGGATGTTCTGCACCTGTCCCGAGTAGGATTTTGGATATTGGCAAAAGCATTATCCACCCCTATAGTGCCTTTTTAGGCAATGCCAGTTTGATAAACCTTCCAACATAGTCAGTTCTACACAAGATAAACCAAAGTTGCTGCTGCTCAGTGCTAGGATTCTCAATAAGAAGCTCCACTCCCAGGAAGCACTGTTCACCCTGGAGAGAGTTGACATCTGTTTAAAGCCATGGAAGGCACCCCAGCAGTACAAGTCTATAATGTCTTCTACACATTTAGACTAGCTACTGCACAAGAAGGGACAAGAGGTGGAGGTGTATCAATCTACATAAAAAGTAAGCACACCTCAAGACTGGTCAAACAATATGACATGCTTGAGCTATTCCATGTCCAATAACTAATGTTAGGTAAAGACCAATACCACATCCTTGCTAACTACAGGTCCCCATTTATGACCCAGGATGACTATACCACATGAATGAATATACTGTAGTCATTTACATTTCAGCCTAACACCATATTCATAGGTGATTTCAACTATCTCACCATAAACTGGGATACATACAGAACCACTAACATGCAAGCTGAAAGTTTCCTGGAGTTTGTCAACGTACATACCATGGAACAGCTAATCTGTACACCTACTAAGGGTGCTAATATCCTGGATTTGGTACTCACAAATATGAGAGAATGTTGCAACCCCCCCCCCCCCCATATAATGTCCTCACTGGTCAGATCAGATCACAAAGTGGTAAACCTTGAAATAAATATAAAAGCTGAACTCCTGGCAAACCCCAGAACCTTTAAGAACTTTCAAGGCTAACTAGTTCCTATTAAGCGAATGCATATATAAATCATTCCAAACTCAGAGAACAAGGTGGCCTATGTGGAACTATTTACAGAAATACTGTACAAGTATGTAAATAAGTGCATTGAAACAACAGTATCAAACTGAAATAAACTTAGAAAAAATTCCAAAACCATCCGCTTGGTGGACCTCCAGTGTCAATAGGTTGGACAACATGAGAAAGAAAATTCTGTCAAAAAATCAGGACTATGCCAAAAAAACAAAAAACTCCATCATCAGTCTCAACAAGCAACTCAATGGACTAAGTAAGTCCACCAAAGCCAACTTTGAGACAAAAATAGCCTCCCAGGCTAAGTATAACCAGAAGGCATTTTTCAGTTATGTACTCAACCTTAATAAGAACACCCAACAGTGTGCTGAACTAATAGTAAATGGAACTTTCTGTAAGAAAACCTGGGGATATAGCAAATTTCTGGCCAATAAATTTAGCTCCAGTTTCACCCCCATATCACCCCAATTCCCCCCTTGAAATACCCTCTACTTTCTCCCCCAACTATCACCAAAGACCAAGCCCTCACTGAACTCTCCAGAGCTAAAAAACACTGCATCAGTTGGTCCTGATAATATCTCAGGATGCTTCCTAAATATTATTATCCAATTGGTAATGTGACTATTGAGTCTAAGGCTTATTAGAGTGGCCTATTACAATAACCTCTATAAATATGCAATGTACTCTAGAGCCTAACTTGTCTCTACACAAACCAGCCACAAGTAAAGGTTTTTAAAATATTTAATCATACATAACCAAAAACACAAGACAATACTACTACACCACAGAGATATCTAAGAGTTCAGAGGTCACACACAAACTTAAAATAATATAGTAGGACAGGTCTGATGTCAAAGAAAAACACTTAATCTAACTTTCTAATCTTTAGCTAGTCTTAAGAGAAAACACAGTGCTATAATTTTACTCACATACATAAAGAGCATAAGCAGTACTGGGGTTGATGGTCCAAGACAAATGCTTGCAGTTTCTCACCGCACAATAGTTTTTAAAACACTAACAAACAAGTCTGCTAAGGGCCACCCAAATTACATCATTTTGACACTTAGGTTTTCCCAGTATTCACATTACATCATCTTAACACTTAGTCTGGAGTTCCCAGGCAAACAAACTGCATTATTTAAAAAGCTAACATCTGCTCAGGAAACTGCAACAATAAAAGACATCTCACATGTATACTCTAACAATTATTCCTTAAGTTAAGACAATAGAAAGAATGTGTTCAGCCAGATGCTTCGGCACCATTTTTTAGATAATTGTAACTTCAAAGAACATTTGAAATGCTTGGCTTGATTTTCCTTAGAGCAGATGGCAATGTTGCAACAATCTTGAAGTTTATATTTTACAGTGTTTTCTTTCATTTAAAAACACAAGCCTGTATTTTACATTTATTTATAGAAATTATAGAATTATGTATCATAGGTTGGTACTAGGCTATCGGCCCTAGGGCTTATACAAGCCTAGTCATAACAATTCCCTGGGTATTTCTTCCCACACTATTTACTTCCCTGGACACCTGTCTAACAGGGTGACTGATGTGATTCCCAGGGTGATAGTTATTGTAATGTGTATTACTCCTTTGATAAAATACAACCTTGAAAGCAAAGGTTAACGCAAGACTGCAATGCATACTAGCTGTTTCCCAGAACAGCCTTAGTTATTTCATGTTGTCAGTGCCATATTTGCTAAGAACCTGTACACATTCTATTTCTACAGCAACACACCAGAGTAAACACAGCAGTTTGTTGTATATTATTACAGTGAAATGACACTTTTGTTAATGGACATCCTGTGGATAAGTACTAGTGTGACAACCATGTTTTATTCATTAGACACAATAACAATATAGCTACTGGCAGTAAACAATGTACTTCTTCTACTTTATGGCACTATATACTGCAAGATAGATCTGTACTCACCAGCCTGTCAGCACATCCTTGTCACTTTGTCAGCATGGGCCTCGATGTTCATAGCCCTCACTTCTGTAGCTGTAGGGGTGAAAAACAAACAGTATGCATATCTGTTTATCACATACTCAGGCTAGGATTTGGTACATCTCTATATGGGATACTTGTAAATTGCTGGAGCATGCCAGTCCCAAGCATTTTGGATCCACTGGGCCAAGAGCTCCCTCTTCCTATGCTTTAGGTCAGCATAATGATGCTGTACCTGCTTACCAGTTCGGTGGATTCCAGTGGCACTGGTGAGGTCACATTCCAGATGGTCCCAGGCCTCCACTTTGTACTGAGAGCCCTGGTACTGGCCCTGCAGCAGTCTGTCATCATGGTGTTCTATGAGCAGTCCAGCCATGACCCTGAACTCCAGGATGCTCCAGCACTGTGCCCAAAAGTGTGCTCCCTCTCCAATGCCAGACATGTTCCTGCAGAGATCAAACTAAACAAGTTATGGCTGTATTCCCATCTGCATGGTTTAAATAAGGCCATATTCCTGCCCTTTGCTGTCATTGGACCATTTTGAAAATGCTGAGCTCAGCTAAGCAGTGTGCAAACCTGCTAAGCTGGATTGAACAGTGATTAAAGGGGTAATTGCTGGGCATTGCTTAACAGTGAGCAAATCCATTTAGCTGTGCTGACTGCTGCTTAGCATTTACATTTAAGCAATGCTTACACAAACTAAACATAGCTGAGCACTACTTACTATTGCAAACTTTTCATTTAAAAAAATATCAGGTTATAACTTTAATCATTGTTGACATATTAGTAAGTGTATATGATTTACTTTACATTATGTCACGCTATGTGCTTTCATTACATTACCATGGGGTGTGATCAAATTCTATTGCACTAGGCTAGCAGCCTTTGCCCATCTTTACCCAATCTTCACCCCCCCCCCTTGGAGAACTCAAGATAGTTTTTCAAGTGACCCTTGAGAAACGCTGATTGAGAGGGTTAGGTCTATCTGGGTGTACCTCACCCCATTTCCTGTCTTGAGAGCTCATCTGCATTGGCATTGCTACTCCCACTGCGGTGCTGCACTGGCATATCATATGCTTGCAACCCCAGGCTCCAGCTTAGCAACTTGGCATTTTGCTGACTGGCTCTGTTTAACCATATTAGAGGGTTGTGATCTGTCATTTCAGTGAATTTTCTTCCATACAGATAAGGCTGAAGCTTTCGCAATGCACACACTATAGCTAGACATTCCTTTTCTACAGCTGCATAGCATTCCTCCCTGGATTGGAGCCTATGACTTTGATAAACCATTGGGTGCTCTTCCCTCTCTGAAGAAATCTGGCTAAGTACAGTCCCCCACCCCATGGTTCGAAGCATCCACCTGCACAACACATTATTTGCTGTAATCTGGACTGGCTAACACAGGGGGTCCTCTCAAAGCTTCTTTAAGCTTCTGAAATGCCTGCTCACATGCTGGGGTCCACACTACCTTATCTGGCCTGTTCTTCCTTGTCAGACCTATGAGGGGAGCAGCTATGGTACTATAACTAGGGATGAACTTTCTGTAGTACCCTGCTGTCCCTAAGAATGCCCTCATCTGCTTTTTGGTAACAGGTGCAGGCCATGCCTGAATAGCTTCCACTTTGGCAGGTTCTGGTCTTATCTTACCACTCCCCACTCTATGTCCTAGGTAGAAGACCTCTGCCATAACCACCTGACATTTGCTTGGCTTAATGGACAACCCTGCCCTCAGTAGTCTGCCCAGCACCTCCCTGACATGCTGAAGGTGCTCTGGCCAGGAAAGACTGTAGATGGCAATATCATCTAGGTAAGCAAGGGCAAACCCTCCTGCTCCTGCTAGGATATTATCCACCAGCCTCTGGAAAGTTGCTGTGGCATTCTTCATCCCAAAGGACATCTTTGTGAACTCATACAAGCCAAAAGGGGTCACAAAGGCTGATTTCTCTCTAGCACTGGGAGTCAAGGGCACCTGCCTGTAACCCTTGGTAAGATCAATGGTTGTAAGATACTTATCCCCACTCAGCTGCTCTAGGGCCTCATCTGTCCTAGGCATGGGGTAAGCATCTGACTCTGTGTGACTATTTAATTTCCTGTACTCCTCACAGAACCTGGTGCTGGCATCCTTCTTTGGCACCAACACCACTGGTGAGGCCCAGGGACTGATGGACTCTTGAATCACCCATAGTTCCAACATTTCCTGTACCTCCTACCTCAGAGTCTGTCTGACTCTCTCAGGCACCCTATAAGGGGCCTGCCTAATGGGCCTTTGGGGTTCTGTACCCACCTGGTGCTGCACCAGGTGGGTGCTTCCTGGTTTCCCAGTGAACATGTCCCCAAATTCCTGCAACACTGCTCAGATTTCTTGAACCTGGGTAGGAGATAGCTGCTGGGATATTGCTACCCCTTCCACTGAGGTTTCAGCCTGAGCCTCACTGAGGAGATCAGTCCCCAGATCTCCCTCAGACTCCTCCTGCAATCCACTGCAAATGCTCAGCACAAGGGCCTCCCTATCATGGTAAGGTTTCATCATGTTAACATGGTACAATTTGTGCCCCTGTCATCTGCCTAGCACTTCCACCATGTAATTAACATCACTTACCTTTTTTACCACCTTGTAGGGTCCCTCCCAAGCTGCTTGCAGCTTGTTGTGTGTGACAGGAATGAGAACCATTATTTGCTGCCCCACAGCATATTCTCTAGCTCGAGTATTCCTGTCATACCACACCTTTTTCTGTTGATGGGCTTCTGCCAGGTTCTCCTGGGCCAAGCCCATGAGTTACCTGAGCCTTGTTCTGAGGTTTAGGATGTATGCCACAACTGACTCCTTGTGAGACTCACACTCACCTTCCCACTCACCTCAAATTAAATCTAGAGGTCCCCTCAAGCATGTCTACACATAAGGAGTCAGACTCATTGGCCTAACTTAAATAATGAAATTTTGTTACAGGTTCTTCCTGTCCCAGTCTGAAAGTGACAGAGGCAGTTTTAATTAGCAGGTCTTGTGACGACTGTGCCCTGGCCCAGCAATCAAGGAGTCTCAATCCTCACCACTAACACCAGGGAGGTTGTCTCCTATGCCCATACAGCAACTCAAAGGATGGAAAACCTGTGGATTCCTGGGAAACCTCTCTGTAAACAAACAACAGATGGGGCAAATATGTGTCCCACTCCCTCTTAAACTGATCTGCAAATGCCTGTAGCATGGACGTGATTGTAGAGTTTAACCTCTCAAGAAGACCATTAGTCTGGGGATGGTAGGGGGTGGTCTTCATGTCCTTCACCCTACAGGACTTCCACAGACAAGCCAGCAGGTCTGACATGAAATTGGCACCTTGGTCAGTCAGTATTTCTTTTGGGAAACCCACCCTGCTGAAAATCTCTAACAAAGCATTTGCCACCTTCTCTGCCTCAATGGAGGACAAAGCCACTGCCTCAGGGTATTGTGTAGCATAATCCACTACCACTAAGATATACTTTTTCCCTGTGGAGCTTGGGGTACTCAGAGGACCAAAAATATCCATAACTACCCTCTGAAATGGCTCCTCAGTCACAGGCAAAGGCATCAAAGGAGCTCTCACCATGTCTCCTGCCTTGCCTACCTTTTGGCACTGCTCACAGGTCCAGCAGTACCCTGTTACATCTCTGGAAATTCCAGGCCAATAGAAGTTTTGCATAATACGCCTCTTTGTATGTTTTATGTCCATATGACCTGCAAAGGGAATATCATGGGCTATGACTAGAAGCGCCAGATGGTAAGCTCTAGGCACTGCCAACTGCTGTACTCTCTCACCTTCTAGCCCTCCCTCAGAGGTCCACTCTCTGTATAGTAACCCTTTGTCCTATTATACAGTTTCCCCCTTTCCTTGAGAATCAGGTGCCTCCCTAGCTACCTGCCTCAGGCCTTGCAATGTAGGGTCTAAGAGCTGAGCCCGTCTCAACTCCCTCCTTGTAACCCTTCCCAGCTCCCCTTCCACAGGAAGTCTGGCATCCTCTGACAGCAGTGCCTCACTGTCAGCCTGGGTACTACTACTCACTTCTACCTTTGCAGTTACCCTGTCCAAGGGAACATCAGTACCCACAAGCAGCTGTGGCTCACATTCAGTCTCACTGCTACAGTGTAGCTCACTCCCTGAAGTAACCACCTCATCAGTCCTGGCTGCAAGTATGCAGTCTGTCTGGGTCTCCCCAAGGCTACCAGACACACATGCTTGTCTCCTAGCCTGACTGTGTGTAACTGCATAAGTACATTGGACTGCCTCATCCAAATCCTTCCCTCTTAGGACACCTGCAGGATGGTAGTTCCATACCCCTGTCGTCTCAAGACAACCCACTATTGGCATTTTGTCTTTCCCACTTACTAGCTCCCTCACCTTTGGTTCCCCACCTTGCCTCCATGTACATCAGTATGCCACATGGCCCCACTGGTTGCAGTCAAAACATTTCACCATAGGTCCTGGACGTGTACCTGGACTAGTGGCTTCCCCTGCTACTGGCGGATTCTGTTGAGGCAGTCTGTGCTGCCCACCATGGGTTCCTTTAGAACCATGAGCAGTACTGGGGGTCCCCTTCCTGTGCAGGGCTGCCCTGCTGGCCAGGTATAGGTCTCCCTCCTTCCCCAACTCATCTGAAGTAGCACATTGTCTGTCAGCTAACCAGATCCTCATGTCCTCAGGAAAGTGCTTAGGGCTTGTTCCCTCACCAAAAGGTCTGACAGCCCTTCAAACGTGGTGACCTGACATCCACTCACCCAGCTATGAAAATAAGTGCTCAGTTCAGCAACATATTCATATACATTTTCATCTGCCTTGCAATTATGCTCACAAAACTTTTTCCTATACATTTCAGGTGTTAGCTTAAAACATTGTAACAGACATTTCTTTACAGAAGTATAATCAAAACAGACAGAGTCAGGCATTTGTGATATACAAGTTACAGCTTTCCCATGGAGTAAGAGGGTCAGAAACAGTCTTTGATCAACACTATACTATTTGCATATCCTTTCAAACATGAATGAAACTATCAAAATTATCAACCCTCTTTAAATTGTGGAAGAAATTTACTGACCTGTTGTGCTTCTGGGGTCCAATTACTCCCTTCCTCATTACCTCCATGACTCTGGCGAAGAGTCAGCATTTCCCTCGCATGCTTCCTCTGATGCTCCTTTTCTTCAGCTTCTATCTACAAACGTCTGGCCTCCAACGCAAGTCTCCTTAGCTCCAGCTGGATTTTCAAGTCCACTGCAGAAACTTTGAGCTGTCCATTCTCCGAGGATATTGTTTCTCCACTGCCACTCTGAATGTCCTTCACAGAAAGGTTGAGCTGTCCATTCTCTGAGGGTATTGTATCTCCTGGATGCTGTTTTCTGATGCAGCTATAACCAAGGCTGCAATCAGGTCTGCCTTAGACAGGTTTCCATGCACCAATCACCTAGTCTGGCACATCTCCACCAGCTGGCTCCTTATCAGCTTTCCATATTCCTGTGCTGACATGCTGCCTGCTCAGCCTGACTAACTAAGCTAACAAAAGAAATAAAACAATTGTGATCTGAACTTAAGAGTATATACTGCGTGGCTGATTTAGAGTACAAAACACTTTCAGAGATCACTTTATATAAGCTACAGGATTCACTCTACCCACACCACTGCCAAACACTTGTGAGGATATCTTATCCCAACCACTGCCACCACTTGTGATGACCGTGCCCTGGCCCAGCAATCAAGGAGCCTCAGTCCTCACCACTAACACCAGGGAAGCCGTCTCCTAGAAGAGGAAAGGATAACTAATACACACAGTAAAGTACAATTTCCCTTACATACACACAGAGATCACAGTCAGTCTGGGGTTGGTTGCTCCCTTGCTCTCCAGGTCCCCAATAAGACTCCCCATTGGCACAGCTATAGGGTCCAGATCTCAGCCTAGCTGGCAAGCTAACCTCCAGTACCCTCTCTGTCCCACCAGTGCTTCATGTCCCTGCCCAGGTAGCTGACACACACCCACACTTTGAGATAGGTATTTATACAACTTCACAGACACTCCTGGGGAGAGGCTGACACACTTTTACCCAGACTATACCATAGTAATTTCTGCCACCACCAGCTAATATTATCAGCTACCCAAAGGCCCTTGAAAGGGTGTCCAATTATTACTGTGCAATATTATTATCCAATTGGTAATTCAGTCTAAGACTTATTAGAGTGGCCTATTACAATAACATCTATAAATATGCAATGTACTCTCGACCTAATTTGTCTCTACACAAACCAGCCACTGGTAAAGGTTTTTAAAATATTTAATAATAAATAACCAAAAACACAAGACAATACTACTACACCACAGAGATATCTAAGAGTTCAGAGATCACGCACACAAACTTAAAATAATACAATAGGACAGGTCTGATGTCAAAGAAAAACACTTAATCTAACTTTCTAACCTTTAGCTATTCTTAAGAGAAAACACTGTGCTATAATCTTAGTTACATAGATAAAGAGCATAAGCAGTACTGGGGTTGATGGTCCAAAACAAATGGTTGCAGTCTCTCACTGAACAATAGTTTTTAAAACACAAACAAAGCACTGGTATGGCCCTCTCAAATTACATCATTTTGACACTTAGGTTTTCCCAGTATTCACATAACATCATCTTGACACTTAGTCTGGAGTTCCCAGGCAAACAAAATGCATTATTTAGCAAGCTAACACCTGCTCAGGAAACTACAACAATAAAAAAACATTTCACATGTATACTCTAACAATTATTCCTTAAGTTAAGACAACAGAAAGAATGTGTTCAGTCAGATGCTTCGGCACCATTTTTTAGATAATTGTAACTTCTAAGAACATTTGAAATGATTGGCTTGATTTTCTTTACAGCAGATGGCAATGTTGCAACAATCCTGAAGTTTACATTTTACAGTGTTTTCTTTCATTTAAAAACACAAACCTGTATTTTACATTTATTTATACAAATGATAGAATTATGTATCAAATTCTATTTGACTAGGCTGGCAGCCTTCGTCCATCTTTCCCCAATCTTCACAACCCTCTCTAGAGCTTTCATGCAATGTGACAGGAGTTTGATGCATCTTTACTTTCCACATTTGTGAATGCCTCCTTTGTTCTTGTACACTGGCATAAGTATGCTTATTCTCCATTCTTCTGGGATATGCCCTTCTCTCCACTGCTGTGAGTACCCTCAGAAGCCATTTGTCTCCTGTCTCATCCAGTATCTTTATCATATCTGCTGTGACCTCATCTGAGCCTGATGCTTTCCCTGACTTCATTTTCCTAAGTGTTATTCTTACTACTTCTAGGATGAGCTCTTCTTCTTCTCTCATCATAGGCTGTGTCCAGGACAGTATAGCTTCTGAGAGGATTCCTTCATTCAGAAGCTACTGGAAGTACTCCTTCCATCTGCCTTTGATGTCCTGTGGACTGGTGAGCAGGTTGCTGCTGGCATCCCTTATGAAGGGTGGCTGACTATCTTCTTTATTTTTCTGTCTTTGTCTTTTAACCTGATTTAGTTTCTTTCTGCCACCTACTGAGTCACTTTCCAGAAGTTGGTAGAGTCCCTCTAATGCCCTGTTCTTTGCTAGTGCAATTCCTTTCTTGGCATATTTGTTAGCTAACCAGTATTCTTTCCTAGCCTTGTCCATCTTCTCTATCTCCCACTTTTTCCTCCACTCTTTTTTTCTTTTGATGACTTCCTGGACTTCTGCATTCCACCATCAGCTTTCCTTATGTACCTTATTTTCATACTTGACTCTGCCACATATCTGTTCAGTAGTCCTCACACATGCTGTTTTGAGGTGCTGCCACTCTTCATCAACTCCACCTATTTCTTCCTCTTCTTGGGGTGCTAGAGCCCTGGAAATTCCTTGAACTGTTGCACTTTCTCTCCAGTCAACTTTCAGGTCTTCTGCCTGGTCAATGTTGACCTTACAACCTTCTCTGACCACTGCTTGCAGCTGATTGTGGCAACCTGTGGTTTATGCTGTGGGCTGACTATTTCACTGGGAGTGACTATGCAATCACTGCTTCTACACCAGTGCCCTTTCTTTATTAGGAGGAGGTCCACTTGAGTTGCATGTTGACCACGCTTGTATATGATCTTATGACTGTCTGTCTTTCTGAACCATGTGTTGGCTACTATCAAGCTGTTTGCCAGTCAGAATGGTCTCTCTTTCTTTATGCATGTTACCCCACCCAATGTGGACCCAGGCAGTCCACATATCCTGTTTTATCTGTCCCAATATGTGCATTCAGGTCACCCATTATTAACACCAGTTCTTGTTGTCCTGCTTTGTCTAGTAAGTCCTGCAACATGCTGTATGAATGAACTCCTCCTCACTATCACAACCCTGCTGTGTGGCATAGGCTGAGATTATGAATACTGCCCTATCATTACATTGGAGTCTGACTGACATTAGTGTTTCACCAATTCTGATGATATCCCTCACTGCTTTCTGAAGTCCCTCTCTCATCACAATTCCCACACCATTTGTAGCCTGTCCTCCTCCTGAGTAATAGACTATGGATCCCAAGCTAAGTGTCTTTGCTGCACTGCCCTTCCACTTTGTCTCTTGGGTACAAAGGATGTCCAGCCCCCTCCTTACCATTATGTTATCCACTTCCAAGTTCCATCTTGTCAGTGAACCTACACTGAGTTGAGAATAGAACCGTAGAAGACAACCACACAAACTAACTTAATAATAATAAACACTAACAAAATAACTTAATAATGATAAGTTGAGTGATCCCAACTTATTATTGCATTATTTTTGGTTATCCAGTCTCAGGTGTCATATTCACTTGTACTGTGGTAAGGTTATTTGAATTTTAACCTATATTTAGTGTAGCAATTCTAAGGAGATCATAGTCCCACTATACTCAGTCCTCAACAGACCAATAATTGAGTACAATACACCCTTCAGCATGTCCCTGACCAGGCATTTACAACACCTAGAGCAGCCACAGAGGTTCCTCATTAAAAGAAAACAGGGTGCAATTAATATATCCTATGTGTCCCAGAGATTACCCCTTCTCTGGAATAGACTCCCCATTCATGTGAAATAGAGCTCTTCCCTAAGCCTATTCAAACTCAGTTTGGACCAATGGATAGGAAATCGCAAATTCACTCCTGGCTTGTCACCTATGTCCCTTACTGACAGAGGTAGTTTATAGATGACCTAAGGCACAGGCATATACTAAAGCCACTATAGCCCATGTGCATTCATAACTGGTAAAATTGGGGCATGAATGGCTAGGCTTAAAGAGGCTCTAGGGCCATTTAGCCTAGTAACCTCCTATGATCCTATGATCCTAAGAAGCTAGTGAGAATGCCTTTTAGTCTGAGGCCTATCAGTGTCCAGTAGAAACAGCACTGGGAGGGGCTTGCAAACTCAAATTTACAGTAGGGTTGAGCAGCTAAAAAGGGACCAAGTTTAAAAGAATAACTGGGCAGGTCGATGGGAAAAAATCCAAACTGTAGCATGCCTGAAAACCCCCACTCTTTCTGAAAAATAAAATTCACTAGGAAAATGTTCCACAAGCAGACATCCTATTTTCCCTCCTGTATTCAGTCAGTATGTAGTGTTCTCAACACCCACCCCTCATTGTATATTAGCAACTGATCTTATAAACACTTTCTCAGAGGCAACTGCTTACAAAGTTTAGAAACCCAAGGAACTCTATCATCTCCCTGACCTTCACCTTTTTTGGGCCCAAAACATTCCTGAATTGTCACCCTCAAGCAATCAGTCCAGTTTCGGCTTTGGCAGCATATGTAACAATGACTTTTATGAAAGTTGTACATAAACATAAGCACCAGCAGTGGAAAATGACCACACACCCTTCTAGGGTTTCATCAGTGAAGGCAAATGTGCTACATAGTAAGCCCTAACCACTACATCCATCACCCTTCCTTTTAACTAACCTTGACATTGTTGTTAAATGTTTTTATATACTATTTATATGTATCTTTTGTTGCACTATTTCATAACGATGATGGATTTCACACTATAATAATGAATAACTGGAAGTATAAACTACAGGTATATGGGAATATTCAAAGTTGAGGAGGAAATTGTCTCCAACCCTATACAAGCCTCAAATCAGACACCATGCCCTCAGTTTGATCGCTCTCACCTGCATAAAACAAGGCTTGAATTGATTTTTTAGTATTTTAATCTATATTTTTAATTAAATCTGCCTCAGCAAGTACCTCAGAATCAAAAGCTTAAGAAGATTCTCAGTATCTAGACCCTTAAAGTATTTATTAATTCTGATTTTTTTTTATTTTTTTTTAAATCCAGCACATAGCAGACTGATCAGTATTTAGCACCGCATGCCTCTAACCTATGTAGCTCTTAGCTCACCAATATGCATAAAAATTGAATAGAGTATTGATTTATTATTATTAAATGATTTTATTTTTTAAATTTAGAATAGCTGCTGAAATCCACTGCCTGACTATCCTAAAATGTACCTACTCAGCTGACCTTGGTCGCTGGGTAAGTGGAAAAGTGAATCCAGTCTCCTGAACCACTATGTCAAAAGTGTGAGCTTTTACCCCTCCTCCTTTATAAATATCTGGACCACTCCCTTTCCATCTGATGTCATCCATTACTAAACCACATTTGTGGATCCAGGGACAGCACAATTTGTGTTGCAAAGTTGCAAAGTTCACTCTTATCTCACTGAATTCAGTTTGATACTGCACATGATGCCTTAACTTGCACCACTTTTTCTAGTACTCTAAAATCAGCAGAAATTAAGGCAGAGTAAAGGATAAATGAACAGATATTTCAAGGAGAATAGCATGTCTTATAGATCTTTGGAAAAATAGGCCTATGACTATTGGGAATATTGATCTCCCTCCAGGTTCTTTCCCTAAAATGGTAAGACCCAAAGTGTTAAATTAATAGTACGAGGCTGAAGGGTAACTGATTACAGGAGGAGATTTCAGCTGCGCCAGCAATTACAGCAGTGTCCAAAAGTTGTCTGGACTTTACTCCTAAGGGCCATTACATTTATTACACACATTACTATTGTGGGAAATGTTTTCACCACTATTGATAATGTATGACGGTCTAAGTCTCTCTTAGAGTAGGTATTGTATTGGGATGTACCACCAGCAACTTTTTCTCACCATTCTCCCATTTTCTTGCAGCTAATGGCTATCAGACTATCCCCCTGAAGTTAAGCATTAGAATGATACAGTTGTACAATATTTAAAACAAAAAAAAAAAGCATATTATAGAGATATAGAAAGAAATTAGGGTTATAATGTGGGAGAGAAAGCAATTCACTCCACATTGTGGAATGTTCTAAAGGGCTATTTGCATTTAGGTCTGAAAGAAGTGACAAGAAGAAAGATTAAGAAGTGAACAAAGGAAAGAATTGTAGGATAGGCTATGTTGTAAAAGAAGGAGTTGGTGAGAATGTAGTTATGGATACAGAAAAAAATAGAGGCCATTTCCCTGAAGTCTATTAAATACTTAACTTTCAGACTGAGAGTGAATACAGTTAGACATACCACAGCTTATGAAGTTCTTGCAAGCACTTTTGACATTCATCTAAACTTTTTACTTTGTCATGTATTACTTTTGATTCACTTGTATTGACAGATGCTGTGGTATATGTCCTTTCTAACTCCCGTATATAACTGAGCTACAGTTGCAAACAAAAATGTGAAAGATGAGGGCCAGATGGCAAAATCAGTTTAATTTATACTTCCACGGATGGGCGGATGTAGCAGGATTTGTCTATCAGGAATCACTGGATAAAGGTAGAGTACCTTTCTCATGTGTATTCCAACTACCCCAATGGTGTTGAAGACAAGAAAGCCTAAGGAAGATATAGGTTAATTTATATATATTGTAAATTATCTACGAGCATCTAAGCACATCACCTAGAGAAAGTTATCAGTACATTAGTGAATTTTAATCAGTGAGGTTTTGCATCAAATAGGATAGCATTTGAGACTGCCAAATGTTTTTTTTTTTGTTCTTGGACTATACATACAGACAGAGATCAACTGTCTTGTTCCTTGGCCCTTGGCAATGATGCTGAGAAAAATTTTGAGAAGTTATGGTAGGATTTTTTTGTTGACAGTGTTAGAGAGGAGACCCTCTAGAGTGGGTGAATCTACTATAATGTATCGACTATGGTCTTCATGGAAGTTAAAACTAGGCAGTTTATTTTAGGCCCAGTTAAGCTAGGTTGAAGAACAAGGAATGGTTGATCTTTGTCACCTCTTCTATTTGTCTTGACAATGGAGTCATCAGCACAGGCTATTAAACAAGAATCTGACACAGCAGATATTTACCCCAGAGACAGACTACACAAAGTTATTGCATAATTCTCATCAACAAGTAATTAAAAGTGAAATTTCGAATAGCCTCATATGCAACTAAAAAGAAAGAACACTAGCATCACAGAACAGGAATAGAACAAACTTAATATTCACAGTCTTCACGCATTGTCCAGGATGTGCAAGCTAGAAGTGAGATGACAAACTATAGAAATAATAAAGAACTTAAGAGTGAATAAATAAAATTGTACTTAAACAAAAAGAAAGCAGTGCTAATGCAAATTAAATATGCAAAGATTAAACATAGCAAAGAAAAAGGAAGATAACAGTCAGTTAGAATATGTAAAAAAAAACCTGATCTACAGCTAAATATGCATCATATTGTTTCATACTAAAGAAATACTGACCCTTACTAATATATGTGCATAATATAAAAAAGGTAAGCCTATAATTATATATGCTGATACACATAGCTGGGTGTCCAGGTTAGGGTCAGATATTTAAGCTTCTTAGGTGTCCTAAGAAAGGGTCAGTAGGAACTTTCCAGCCTCTAAGAGGGAGAAATCACACAGAATTAAGAAGAACATAATGGCTGCAGCTTGGTATAATGGTTAAGGTGTTTGACTCATAGACATAAGATACAGTGTTTGATTCTCTCCTTTAGGAGGGAAATTGACTAGGCTTAGACTGGCCTATTAAGACAGCTAACCTAGCAAGTAGCTAAGAAACCATGAATCAAAGGGAAAATGAAAACTTTGGCTTCACTGGAAAAACTCAACCAGACTCTGCCACAACTTGCTCTGAGGGAAACATTTCTTGTATTTTGTATTGCTTCATTACCTTCTTCTGTTTTCTGTATTGTGATTTATTTTCTTTACACAGTGCATTACTCATATCCTGCTTTTAATTGCATAATTAAACTAGGAAAGAGACCACAGTTGTGTCTCTTGTAAGTCACACAGAAATTAAGTCTTTCCCTACCCTCAATCCTGCTGTCATTGTGTTTTTAAACTCAACTGTCTTTCTAGATGCCTGCAACTTATTTTAATTTGACCGCATATCTCCGTCCCTCTCCTCTCTCATTGGCTATTGCAAGTAAGCAAAAAACTGTCATTCTGTGAAATCACTCCCCTTCGGCTATTTAAATTTATTGGCCATCCCACTGTGTTCCATACAGCCAGAATACAAAGTGTTCACCCCTTCCCAATCTATATTGCTCTTTTAAAATTAGTGGCTCTCCACTTAGATAGCTAAAGCTTAAGTTACCCTCTGTTTCATATCTAACTGCTTAGTGCACATTGCAGTCTTAGGATATTATACCATTTTTTTTCCATCTTACCTTTAAAATCTGCAACATCTACTCCAAGACCACCAATTACTGGAGAGCCCACATTCTGCCTCTTAGTAGTTATCTTGGGATTGGTGCTTCTAATTTGCTCCTGGTGATAGAAGGAGTATAGGGACATTATTTCCTGGAGACTGATGATCACTGGAAAGCCTAACAGCTGCTTCATAGACACCAACTTCAAATTTGTCCTTATGTTTTGCTCCTGGTGAGAAAAGAAACAGAGTGCATTGATTCCTGACTGTTTCTGATTGGGCAGTGAGTGTCTGTGTTTGACCTTCCTAATTGGTCTGGTTGCTATTCAAGGTATCTACCAGGAAAAGGCTACAACAAGCCTACAGACCCTTGCATCATCTGGGACAAGACTGTGGATCTCCAAAGAGCCTGTGGCAAGCTTCTCATCTCAGGACTGGTGATACTGTTTTGCTTCTGGTGAGAAAAGAAGCAAAGGAGCATTGTATCCCAGCAGTGAATCTGTGGTAAGACCAGTACTTGTAGTAGCCAGCCAGTAGCCATTCGGGTGACTCTACTATTTTCTTCATTCTTGACAAGCTAATTCTTTCTTTCCAGTAAATACTGCTTGATATCCTGGTGTCTAGTCTAACTTCAGAATATCTGCCTAAATACTTCATCCAAAAATCATCAGCATCTACTTATTAGTTTCCTCTCAAGTGTTTGACATGTCCATGTATAGACAAAGACACCATGAGATGACATCCTTCCTATAAAAGCACCAATGAAATTTCACCAATACCTAGTTGCACACAGCACAACTTGGTTGCAGTGATAAGCACTGCCCCTAGAGTTGCAAAGCGGATACTCCTGACATTACTTTATATTCTCACTCCAAATGTCTAATCAATAAAAAAGGGTCTGTTGCCATGGATTTGAACTTTTCCACCATCTCTGTTACCAGCTTAGTGAATATAGGCATCCTGAGGCAAAGTGGAAGTTGCCTCATGCTTACTGACACCCAGTTAATTCTCAAACAAACTGATATGGTATGAGAGAGATGTATTTACACAATGTCACTGGAGGCAAAGCTCTCACATAAAAGTACTCCTAATGTCAATAAGGTTGTCAGCTGCTTGGCTGGGGATGGTTGCACCTCTCCCCTCTAGGCTTTTGACTATTAGCTAAAATATTGTCCTTTCCCTTAGTGCCTTTTTTAGGTAATGCCAAACTAAAAGTACTTCCAGCATAGCAAATCAAAACCAAGAAAATCTAAAGACGTTACTGCTCAATGCTAGGAGTCATAACAAAAAACTTTACTCCCTAAAAGCTCTCTTCACTCTAGGAAATGCTCACATCTGTGCGGCCACTGAGATATGGTTAAAATTAGAGGAGAACACACTGACAGTGCCACATTATAATGCTTTCCACACATTTAGACCAGCTACTACACAGACAGGGACTAAAGGTGGAGGTGTCTCAATTTACATCAAAAATAAATATACATCATGGCTGGTCAAACAGGAAAATGCACTTGAGCATCTTCAAGTTCAAATCACCATAGGCAGAATACTATACCACTTCATTGCAAGCTATGACCTCTATGACCCAGGAAACCCGTAGCATGTACTTACATTTATTGGAAACACTCACATCCAACCCAATACTATATTCATAGGTGACTTTAATAACCCCACTATCAAGTGGGAATCATATACAACACCAAATGTACAGCCACAGAGATTCCTGGATTTTGTAAACACAAATTTCCTGGACAAGATTGTGAATACACCAACCTGGGGTGCAACCATATTGGATCCCATCCTCATTAATATGGGAGAGTGCTGCACACCCCCTAGTGTAATGTTTTCTCCAGTAAGGTCAGACCACAAAATGTCCACCTTTGAAGTAAAAATAAAACTTGGAACCTCAGCAAACCCTGGAATATTCAGGAACTACTATAAAGCTAACTTCTTTTTATGAAGTGATAACCTGGTAAAATTTCAAGCCTTATAAACCCTGAGAAAACTGCTGCCTACATGGAACTGTTCATAGAAACCCTGTACAAGCATGTTAATAGCTGCATAGAGGCAGCTGTACCCACCAAGAAGAAGTACAGAACTATCTAAAAAAATAAGCCACCCAGGTAAATCACGACTTTAATAGACTACGTAACAGAAGGAAGAAAATCATGGCAAAAATTAGGAGGTGCAGCACCTTGCAGGATAAAAGCATTCTTATCAAACTAAACAAATTTGGAGGGCAATTACAGTTTACCAAAGCCAAATCTGAGTTAAAGATGGCCTCCCAGGCCAAGGCCAGGGCATTCTTTAGCTATGTCCTCAACCTCGAAGGCAATACACAATTGTGTACAGATCTTATTGTTAATGAAGCCACCTATACTCAACCAGTAATAAAACTTAGTAGGGAATATTTTATTAGACTTAAATTAATACTAAAAACAGCATTGACAGGTCAAGCTATAAACCAATTTGTTCTTCCTGTCCTAACTTATAGTTTTGGAGTGATTCACTGGCCCCAAAAGGTGTTGGATAGTTTGAACAGGAAAACAAGAAGGATGCTTCATGCTCATCAAATGATTTATAAAAATCAGTGCATACCAAGACTATATATTCCCCGTTCCGAAGGAGGTATGGGCCTCCTTGAAATTGACTACATGCATAGATCTGCAATAGTGGGACTGCATACATATCTGATAACCTCACAAGACTCAAACATAGTGAAAGTTTTGAAATATGAGGAGAACAAGTCTAAGATGACTTCTCTGCTTAGTTTAGCAGAAGCATACTGGCATCAAGCAGGAGTGAAAATCAAACCATAAGTAGATAAAAATCAGACAGCAACTGAATGTGCCAAAAAACAAAAAAAAAGAATATAAGGTGAAGGATCAGATAAGATGAGAAGAAATGTGGAAAATGCATAAACATAGTAGCAAGTATAGAAATATCTTGGAACAACCTTATGTTGATCAGGATCTAATGTAGGAATGGTTAGGGTGAGTTGAATTTAAACCAAAGACGAAATTTTAATATCAGTAGCCCAAAATAGTGGACTATATACATGTTGGTTTACAAAGTCCATTGAACATGTGGGGAGAAACTGGCAAATGTAGGTTTTGTAAATCAGAATTGGAAACAGTCACACATCTTGTTGCTGGTTGTGAAATACTAATGGCAGAAGGACTGGATACAGAAAGGCATAATAATGTGGCAAGACTGTTTCATTGAGGATTGTGCAAACATTACAATACTGAAGTAGCTGAAAAGCACTGGAAACATGAACCACAAAGCATCACAGAAAGTTATGAAATTTATATCACATGGGATCATCCATTACCAGTAGTTCAAAAATAGCTGCAAGAAAACCAGGTATAGTAGTCCATGAAAAAAAGACAAAAGTAGCATTGATTATTGCTACACCCAATGACTACAGTGTCTTACATACAGAGAGAGACACAAAGTCATATGATATCAGGATTTGCAGGCAGAAATGATGGCAATGTAGAAAAAAGATAACCCAGACAGTCCCAGTAGTAGTAGGAGCATTGGGTCATATAAAAAAGAATTTACAATCATACTTAAATATGTTACTGATACATGTAATTCCATATGAATTGTAGAAGGAGTCATTACTGAGCACATCCTGGGCACTGCAAAGAGCACTTATGGCTAATAACCAAGACTGAAACATTACTAATTTCATGAACTTTAATAATACTTCGATGAAGGGGTCCATTCCCGTCATGGTATTAGAAACCCAAAAGACTTGGAGAAATTAAAAAAGTGGAAAGCCAGACGATATAGCAAACCTACTGGCCAACAAATTCAGTTCTAACTTTACCCCCTCTCTCCCCCTCAACCTTCCCTCAGGAAATAACATCAAATATAACTCCCTCTGCTATCACTAGGGAAGAGGTCCTTAATGCTCTCTATAAGGCCAAGAACACTGCATCAATAGGCCCTGATGATATCCCAGGATGCCTTATGAAGCATGACCTATCACACCCTCTGAAATTGCTACTTAACTGTAGCCTTCAAACAGGCTTCATGCCTCATGAACGGAGAACAGCAACGGTCATCCCACTGCATAATGGTGAACCATATACAAACCATGGAAACTACAGACTCATAAGTCTCACTAGTCTTATATGCAAAGCCATGGAAAGAATTATCATAGAAATAATCAATAATGACATAAGTACACTGGACCCAACCTAGTTTGGTTTTGTTAAGGGCAGGTCATGCCTACTCAGCATGAGGGACTTCTTTGAGAAGGTCACCAAAGCAATGGATGAGGGCAAAATGGTTCACACTGCCTAGCTTGACCTGGCCAAGGCATTTGATACAATACCCTACTTGGACATTGTTGACAAACTCAAGAGGTTACGTACAAACCATTATGTCACCCGGTGGATAGCCAGCTAGCTTACAGACAGGACCCAGGAAGTTAGAATTAGGGAGTCCACCTCTACAAAAAGGCCAGTCACAAGCAGAGTCCTTCAGGGATCGGTCCTGGGGATGCTCCTTTTTGGCATTTACTTCTCTGAAATCAAAGTCAATGTCAATAGCCTCTAGCTGACTAAATCTGCAGATGATTGCAAATTAGGAGCTGTCATTGAATCACCCACTGACGCAAATGTTGTCCTAGAAGGACTCCTACAGACAAATAACTGGTGTCAGAGCCATGGACTAAAACTAAATGCCAAGAAATGCATAATAGTATCCTTTGGGAAGCCATTCACTCCTGGTAACTATCATACTGACAACATACCTCTATAAGTTGACCCAATAGTCAGGGACTTAGGGACACACATAGACAGTAATCTAGACCATCATGTGTGTATAGTAGTGAAAAAATCATTTTGTATTGTGCAACTGATAAACAAAGGTAAGGCATCTAAGTCCAAGGAAGTCATTGTCCTACTGTATTTAGCATTTATCAAACCTATCATTGAGTACAGTGCCCCCCTTGGCATGTACCTAACAAGGCATATTCAACAACTGGAATTTCCACAGATGTTCCATAAGTAACATGTCCAATGCAGACCATCTCAAAGTCCTATCCCTGTCTTCTGTCTCCTACAGGTTATTGAGGGGAATTCTATGGATGGCATACAAGGCATTTGCCTGTGATATAAAATAGGACCAGCTTAAGAGACAGGTATGTATCCCATAGACTATCCCTTCTCTGGAACAGGCTCCACATTCATATGAAGCAGAGTTCCTCCCTTAGTCAATTCAAGTGCAACTTGGACAGTTGGATGGGGAGCAGGAAATTCATCCCTGATTTGGCACCTACATCTCTAATGGACACAGGCAGCCTGTAAATGGTTCATCTCCTAAGCCCTGTTTACACTTATCAAGGGTACGAGAACTTGTCAGAGATTTGGGATGCATGGCTAAGCTTAAAAACGCCCTTGTGGTTGTTAGCATAGTAAACACCTATGAAATGGGACTAAAAATGCCACACCAGCAATCCAGTGGCAAAGCTGATGAAGATACAGCATAGTAGAGGAGAAAGATCAGTAAAGCACTGTTATCCTCTTTAAAAGGAAATATAGGTAATAGAGGAAAGAGAGGAAATGCAGAGATGAAGGCAGAGATGATATGGGGAAGAAAGAATGTAGAAAAGAGGTCCTCAAGAAGAAATGAATGGAAAGGACCTTAGTCTGCAATGAGATGGCATAAGCTGGCTAGCAGTCAGTAATATATAAGCAGGAGGAAGACCATGAAAATACCTGTGGGGAGCAATGGATTATCCTTGAAGGAAGATAGTCAATGCAGACAAAAGAATGAGGAAAAGAGAAGTAGTGGGCAGAAGGAGCACAGGAGTCACCTCTAAGATACAACTAAACTGTAAATCAAGAGAAAGTCCTATAGTAATAGAGACTGAAGTCCCAGGTAAAAAGAGATGGGATAACTGAGCAAATGGGGTATGAAGAACTGACGAATCAACAGAAGATGTGATTTTCATTGCACTTGGGACCTAAACGAGAAGCAGTGGGACTGTGTTACAAAAAAAGTTGAAGGCTCAAAGACGGATGAGAAAAGGAGCTATAAACAAAAATAAGGTAATAATGGGTTTAGACACGTGGATATGGAAGCCTGCATAAAAGGAAGGGACTAGAATTTAGAATAATAAGGGATATTTAGGATGAGGAGTGCAGTGAAGAGGTTAAGAGATAGCTAGGAGAGGGAGGCAGTAATATGAGGGGAAGTAAGATTTGGAAAGATGTGTGGAAGGTAGCAACCACTTGACAGTAGTACCAGAGGTTGATACAGATGAGATTATGCTATATTTGATAAAAGGTACTAGTAGAATAATTAGAGAGGCTTGATATGTCAGGCTGAGGAGAGAGGGTGTGATGGCAGATGTAGGGTAGGAGGGATGCATAATAAGCAAGTGTGATGGGAATGTCAATGATGCAGGAAGATAACCGATTGTCAGCTGTAGATGTAGGAGATATGAACAGAGAACTCATAGGTGACATGTAAAGCTATGGGGGTGATAGGCTTCCATCACAAGCTCTTCACTGGGAGTTATTCCATCCATAAAACTCTTTTTCCCATTTTTGCACATGGGGTTGGGTATCACATCAATAGTCACCATCATTTAGCGCCAATGATCACACCACTGAATGAACTTTACAAAGTAGTAAGTGACATCCGACCAATTTTCAGTGAGGATGGCAAGGTGAGAACATTTTTAAACACTCCCACTACTGTCATGTAAACAACCACCCAATCTAAAGAATCTTCTTGAGAGAACCACAAACAGACCAGACTAGAACACTTTTTCCAAATGGCACACAACCCTGCAATCATCCAAGGTGTAAAACTTGTCAGATGATTTGTATTGCTTCCAACATAGCCACTTCACAGAACAGAAGTTACAAATTACAGGATACCTTTTGATGTAAGTCTAAAAATGTTGTTTATCTAATCAAGTGCAGAAAATGTTCAGAGACAGGTAACATAGAAGACAGACCACTCAGTCACAACTAGGATGAATGCTCATAGACTCACAGTTACAAACAAAATGATGACAAGCCAGTGTCAGCACAGTTTTCCCAGTCTGATCATTCTATATCAGATACACAGGGCCCCATTGAAATGTTAGCACTCAAAATGCTGAGTGCTGACAAACCAGGAAAAAAATATCAAAAACACACAAGAAAATCAATCTTCTCCATAAAACTTTTTTTTTTTTTGCAGGGGGCAAGCACCCCTGCACCCCCTAAACTTATATATACCAACTCCAAGATCGCCATACCTAGGAGAAAAGGGAATATTCTGAGAAATGTAACACATGGAAGTCATTTAGTCTCCATATTTCGAGACTCGCTCTAATATGTCCTAACATTTTAGCTGGTTATCAATATGCAGTTATGGTTCTTCAAGACATTTATGTACTTTGGCAAGAAGAACAACAGAGATTAAGCTCCAACTTAAGAATGGCGCAGTGGTGCAGTTGTAGCATTGTCACCTCACAGCATGAGGTTTCTCAGTTTGATTTTTGGCTGGGATGCCTTCTGTGCAGAGTCTGCATATCCTCGCTGTGTTTGTGTGGGTTTTCTTTGGGTGCTCTGGTGTGTTTCTCCCTAGGCCTCTGCTGAAAATTGCTTTGTTCCAAGTTTGACTTTTCCCGATAAACAAATGTTAATTAAAAATAAATAAAGCTAATTCACTTGTACAGTCTGTTAGTCGGTGGTTTGAATCTGGATATTGGATTTATGACACGCTAAGGCACTTAAGAATTTTTCTCCATGAGCAACTAACAGAAAACACAAGAGCACTTAAAGGGCAACAGATTTTCCTTACACTGGCAATGCATGCTTTTGGGATGGCTTTTCCCTGAATCAAAACTGCTATCAAAAATTTAACTATAACAGTAAGATTATTGTGGTTTGTGTTTTGACAACTACAGTATGTTTTATTCATGAGAATAAAGTGATTATTATTACATAAGGTAGCATTCTAGTCAAAACATTAGAAACATAAGCTTAACAGTCTGTAAGGCCTTAATATTCCGGCAGTTTTTAACAATATAACAAAACATTGTTTAGTACTGCTTCTGCTCTTCATAGGGATCTGTCAGAACCTTTGACTGATGTCTATATGTTGTTTTCTTCTTCGTTTGCTCTCTTATCCTTCCTCTTTCTTTCAGTTAGTTAAACAACATCCTGTATAGTGCTAACTGCATATAGCATCTATGCATTCCAACTTAATGGGCCAGATACATGAAGGCTTGCATGGCGTCTAAGAGTAGAGTAAGACTCCATGCAGCCAACATGTCTGCCGAGCGATCCAGGAACAGCCGGCAGGGCCGTGCAAGAGAGCTCCTAAAACGACTCTTACACGGACAGGGCTAGGTTATGCAAATTACCTTATTTGCTGCTGAAAGTTATGTAAATAAGGTAAATTCGCGATCCAGGAAACCCTAACCTGTCCGAGTAAGAGTAGTGTTATTTGCAGAAATGTACTCCGTTGATAACTGAGTACCGTTATGCAAATAGCAAAACGGAGCCGTGACAGCTCCAAATAAAGGATGCATCCAATTGAGGAAGCATGCCAATGGCCAAATATACGGCCATTGGCAATTCTTCCCGTTGCAAAATAAAAAAAAAATTAATTTTTTTTTTTACCTCGATCTCCGAAGTTTAAGTGTAGTGCAGCATTGCGCAAAAGTGCAGTGCTGTAAAAACCATGAAAAAAAAATAAAAGCCACAGATAGGGATATTACTCTAAATATTCAACTGCCATGCAAGTGAATGGCAGGCTGAAGACAACATGGCTACTGAGTAGAGGTTGCTAAGGGGGAAGCTCAGTCTAAGAGATGTAACCAAGCATTAGTAGGCAATCCTATGCAAATGAGGGTAAGGATAGTGAATCCCAATTTCACATGGCATATGAGCAAAGTCCGTGGAGTGTAAGAGTAGGATAAGGGGAGTATCAGAGTAGAAGATAGGTGACATCATGGGGGGGTATGTATGAAAGAATATAAGCTCATTGGAGCAGAGTGGCATGTGTTTGCTGTCAGTTACCCATCACCGGAAGAGGTGTGTCAACAGATATCCTAGCTAATGGCAAGAAATTGAAGGTGTATGCTGTGGATAACACTAAAGTTTCTTGTAGAAATACCTGCAACGTGTTTGCACGCGTGTACGCACCTGTAAAACCGAGTAAGACTGTGTGCACACGTGTGCGCCTGTGTGCGTGTGTTTAAGCTGGAGTAAGCATGTGTAAGGTTGTTGAAACCTGTGTAAGTGAGTTTGCGCCTGTGTGCATGAGTTTAAGCCGGAGTCAGCAAGTGTTAGGCCATGTAAGCATGTGTGCGTGCATGTGAGCTGGTGTGAGCGTGTTTGCATTTGTTTGCGCAGCGCTGCCCCCTGTGGAAACAGAAAGGGAAAAGGAAGCACAACAAATAGTAGGAAGTTAACCAAGGAGAAGTAGCAGAGCTAGCAAATGAAAACAATCAGAATCAAGCAATTGCACAGGCAGTACACTAGCCCAGCCCAGACCAGCACTTAAAACTCTGCAAACAACTTTCCACTATGTTTTTCCTCAGAGACACTGCAACACTGCAGTAAGCTAAGAGAAGTGAAAACTGAAAAAGCTTTACTGAGACAAAGAAATGTTAGGGGCTGCCATTGCTGTTATAAGGCAACATATGCAACATGCTGAGGGTGGTGACAATGCGAATGCTGCTTAGCAACCCACAGTGAGGAGACGAGAAGAGTGTACAGGCCCAGGGTAACCTATCAGGGGCTACATGAGCTGGAGATAGTGGAGCGCTATAGAGTGGACAGAGACCTCATGCAGCAAATTGTAGAGCTGTGCAGGCCACACCTCACACACAGAACCAACAGAGGTGAACCCATCCCAGTGGAAACCAAGGTATGTGTTGGCCTAAGAATACTAGCAACAGGTACCTTCCAGAGACCAACTGGTGATATGATGGGGATTTTACAGGCATCAGCATCCAGGGTACTGCACCAGTTCCTGAATGCCATGTCAGCACATGTCGGTGATCATGTATATTTCCCCAATTCCCATGAGGTATTGGCCAGCAATATGCATCTCTTCCAGCAAATAGCAGAATACCCTGAGGTAGTGGGTGTAAAAGACTGCAGGCACATACACATCAAAGCACCAGCTGGTGAGCGGGGTAGGGCCTACTTTAACCGCAAGGGTATCCCCTCCATCAACTGCCAGGTCATGTGTGATGCCCAGGGCATAATAATGAATGTGTGTGCTGGCTGCCCTGGAAGCTACCATGATTCTCATATCTGGCATCTGACACAGCTGTACCAGACATTTGCCAATGGGGACATCCCTCATGGTCACCTAGTGGGGGATGCTGGATATGCACTGGAGCCATGGGTGATGACACCCATTAGAAATGCACACACACCTGAACAGGAACGCTGTAATGAGGCACATGCACAAACAGGAAATGTAATCGACCATGTGTTTGGGCTGCTCAAGTCATGGTTCCAGTGCCTGGACACATCTGGTGGAGCCTTGCAGTACTCACCAACTACATGTACCCAAATAGTCATGGTATGTGCTATGCTACATAATATGATCCTGCGAAAACAGCTTCAGCAGGAGCAGCATAGGGCCGGGCCAAACAGCCCCCCACCATTGCCAAGGCCATCACAGGCAGAGCGTGACTCGGAGGAGGAACAACCTGAGCCTGCCCCAGTAGGCAGAAGGAGGCATGCCCAGTATGCTTTGGCCTTGGCAAAGAGGCAATGCATAGCATATATACTGGCTCAGTAGGAATCCTGGAAATGATACCTCTCTCTGACTCGCACATATAGTAAAAGGGATGCCTAACTTGACATTACCTGTTTTCAAACATGTATAGGGAGTGTACTATGTGCATCTGACATAGGCAGCCCTGCAGTACCACCTGAGGCATGATTGCCATGTTTTAAGCAATATAAAGCAGTGCTAAACAGCTTTTACCACTATTTAGTATATGTAAACAAAATTGCACACATTAAGTAGCACAACTTTGGGCAATGTTGAGCAATATTGGGCAACGTTGAGCAATGTTGGTTAATGTTGAGCAATGTTGGGCAAGTTTGGTCAAAGTTGGGCACAGCTGAGCAAAAGCAGGTAAACATGGTCATATTTGCTTTACTGTTCCTTAAGCAGTCTGGTCTGCCCAGTATGAAAAAATGAAGCAGTGACAGTCCTCAAACCCAAGATACTGTGCACTATAGTCACAGTACTGAACCACTAAACCATGACAGTATTTCACTAGTCAGCCTGTATGAAGAAATGTTGATAAGTCTATGCAAAGTGACTAATGGAAACCCTGCAGGCGCAGCATATTCCCTGTAGAGTTATGGGCATGCCTCCTGCTGCAGTAAAAATACAACTTGATTTACAACACACATATAGTATAAATGTTAATATTGGGCGTGTTCACACACGTCAACAAATGTAGTGGGCTTCACACAGCAACATACTGAAAGGTCACACTGGGCATGCTCACACACTTAGAATAAATGAGGCAAATGTCAGGCAACAACATACTGAAAGGCCAAACTGGGCATGCTCACACACTTAGGCCATGTCTGAGTACAGCAGTGGGCCACACATATCTGGCAGTTGCATGTGTTAACCCAGGAACCTCTCACAATTCACCAATCCTGACTTATGCACACAGTGATATGACAACAGACACATATATAATATAATGGAACCCTGTCATAATCAAATATGTACTACAGATACTTAGTTTGTTCATAGAAAGTGGAAAAGCAAAGAAAATAAAAAAAACGAAATCAGTATCATCAATAAACAATGTGCACTCCAAACACTATCCAGTCCAGGTTATTCAAAGATTATCTGTGCAGGAGTCCATACAGAACCATGACACTTCCTTCAGCTATGTCATAAATAGCAATGTACACTCATATATGTCCTGAGTCAGGGCCAACTGTAAATGACTGACAATGCCAGCATCCTGTCAGACAGGCCCATACATACATACCCACCTCCCACTGACAAAAGGCCCTATCATCATACCAGGAGATATCACATGTAGAATGGGTAAACAGCTCCTTCCAAAGCTGAAAACATAGCATCAGTTGGATTACATTGTGTCCCTATACGTGTCATAAGTGAACTGCAGAACAAACAGACCCTGCACCTGAACAGTCTGTTGAGCCTCACCCTCTCTACAGGATATGAAACTGTTGAATGGGTTACAGCAACATATGGCACACTACACAAGTGTTGGTGCACAACAGACCATGTGAACTATAGTCTTATAAGCCTAAGAAGTCTGATCTGCAAGGCCATGGAGTCCATCATGACTGAAGTCAGAAACAGAGCTATTGGAAGCCTATAAACACACAACCCTACCAACTTTGGTTTGGACATGGGCAGATCATGGTTCCCAAACCTGCTAGACTGTTTGCAAGGCAGCCACCCAGGACATACATCAATGAAATGAGCTACACATGTCCCACATGCACTTTGAATAGCCCTTTTCCAACATCCCAGACACATGTCGTATCCACAAAATCAACAACCTGTGCAGGAATATGTATTGTCATTGGATGGACTGGCAATTGGGCCACAGATAGATCACACAAGGTAAGAATTGTGGAGTCCTGTTCAAGCTGGTAACACCTGCTGTCCCCCATGGCTCAATCCTGGGATTGCATAAAACTAAGTGCACACACATTACCATGTCTAGTCTGATGATGTCAGCATCCTACAAATATAGCAGTCGAAATGAAAACTCCCAGTAAACCATATAGTGCGTCGTGTTAATGCATATCTCTCCAGTATCATAACATAACTAGGTAGAGGTTTAAATCCTGCAATTGCTGTGTGTGTGTGTGTGTGTGTGTGTGTGTGTGGTGGTGGGGGGATTATGTGTCTATGTGATTTCCTTTGAGAGTATTGTCCTTTTTGGAGACTAGGAAAACACCTTAAAAGTGTTATATTCCTCTCTGGCAAGTCTGATGATGTCAGCATCCTATAAATATAGCATTTGAAATTAAAATTCCCAGTAAAGCAAATAGCGCGTCGTGTTAATGCGTATCTCTCCAGTATCGTAACATAGTTAGGTAGGGGTTTGAATCCTGCAATTACTGACTATGTGTGGAGGGGGGTATGTGTATGTGTGGTTCCTTTGAGAGAATTGTCCTTTTTGGAGACTAGGAAAACACCTTAAAAGTGGTATATTCCTCCTTGGCAAGTCTGATGATGTCAGCAGGGGTTTGAATCCTACAATTGCTGAGTGTGTGTGGGGGTGTGCATATGTTTCTGTGTGATTTCCTTTGACAGGAGTGCCCTTTTTTGAGACTAGGAAAACACCTTAGAAGTAGTATATTCTTCTTTGGCAAGTCTGATGACGTCAGCATCCTACAAATACAGCATTGGAAACAAAAGCTCCCAGTAAAGCATATAACGCGTTGTGTTAATGCATATCTCTCTAGTATCATAACATAGTTAGGCAGGGGTTTGAATCCAGCAATTGTTGAGTGTGTGTGTGTGATACTGTTGGTCAATGTGTTATGGGTTTAGCTTTTACTACTGTATAACAACAGTATGTGCATTGCACACTTCAGGTATCTGTGTGGCAAATACATATATGTACATGTGACCTCAATTAGTTCATAGGTGTGAAGCCTGCTTTCTACATGAATACATATGTTACCTTTGACAAATTGTGCTGCTGCTTCTCAAACCTTCAGTCACATATGTATGTTTGTGACAAAGCCAGCCACTGTAGTGATCTGTGGCCTAGATCATCTGTGTCACACACACCCATGACAGTTTCTATAGAATAGTGTGAGTGAGGGTTCATGCCTGGGGTATATTTCAGACATGTTCAAACGCAACAAAGTCTGTCAATAATGGACATTCATTATAGGTGTACAACAACTTTGTGGATATGCATACAGACCCCTTATTGCTTATGTGATACACCAAGGGACTTCAGAATACCTATGGAAATGTGAATACCAAAGGACAGATGACATAACACTTGGCTGTATGTACACATCGGTACCCGTTCTACATGTTGGGGGCTACTACCTATCTGGTACTGTCGGGATACTATGTTTAGTAAATGTGGATGACTATGCTATAGTTGGCTTATAGCTTTACATCATGGGTTGGACAACAGGCATCTGTATGATACTCTTGTGGAGGATAAGTGTCTCATCCGGAGAATGCATTGTAGGCCACTGTATGCAATTCCAGATGTGGACGGACATATCCCTAGTGTGTTTGCTTGCACCTAAGAGGGCTATATGCCAAACAGGAGTGGTCCCAGGAATGGGTGGCGGTCAATACCACTGGTTACTGGTATAGTATAGTACTGGAAAGATCCAAATGCTACTGCATTTCCTACATCTGTGTGTCAGTTGTCAAGACATCATCTAACGATCGGTTATAGTCAGGCTGTTGAGGTTGTGTATACTACCAGAATGCAAACCAATGACAGATAGTAACAGTATCACCCACAGCATAGTGTCAAACCATGTCATACACACATGTGTACCCAAGTTAAAACATATGTGTATTAAAATGCATACTGGCCACCAATAGAAACTATGAAGTGTTGACACTGTGTAATACAGGACATGTCACCCTTCCCATGTGTCCACTATGCACGTACATGCAGGCAGTGCACCTCCACCATGTTCACAAATGTACACCTGCAAATCTGTACTGCACACATCACACACGTACTGTCCACTCACCAACACATGCTGCCAAAACTACGCACATCAGCCAAGTGGCACATGGGCGGACAATACATTTTTGGAAATAACACTGTTGTAAACAATACTACATTGATAATCATAGCTTTAATGCATCATGCCTGCTCAGATATACCTACAATGATATCATTACACTGTACTGTTGACAACATGCTAACATTGCTACACTGCTATAAAGTCACCCTGTGCATTAGCACCATGTTAGCCTGTTCCTGCATCAATGTTACAGATGACAGGAGGTGGCACAGTTTCATCATATGCACAGGGTGTGTTGTTGGTTTGCCAGAGCCTGACATTGACCCATCCAATTGGCGTGTGTGTGTGTGTGTGTGTGTGTGTGTGTGTGTGTGTGTGTGTGTGTGTGTGTGTGTGTGTGTGTGTGTGTGTGAGGAACAACAGTACAGCATGGGTCAATGTTGATGTAATGTATGTGTGTATGTGTTAGCCCTAGGTGTTTGGTTTATGTGTGTGTGTCTGAATACACACAGTTCCACCATGTGGCTGCCATATACAGGAGGTTGTGGGACAGCCAAAGACTGTACCTGCCAGGCTGTACAGATCACCAGATGTGGCCTCAGACACAGTACCTGTGCCTGGCAGGGGTGCAACGGACAGTATTGGGTACTAAGCCAGACTGGGTACTATCATCAGAGGCAGAGGGATGTCGACTGGACCCATGTCCCTGCTGGGACTGGCCAGAGCCACATGCATGTGGTCTTCTATGATGGTCTATTGGCAGCCCAGCCCCAACATTGCTGCGGCTGGTACTGCCAGTACGGGAGCGGCTGTGACTTGTGTGTCATCCACGATGACTGCCAGCCGATGATGTTACTGGCATACGTCCATGTCGACGTCTCAGCCGTCCTGCACTGTCTTGGCACATGGACATGACATTGCAGAGGACATCTAATGTCTCCCCCCCAACGTCTATCAATGACCTCGGTGTAGTGACAGACAGCACCAGCAAGATCATGGATACTGTCATTGATAGCGGTGTTATGGGCCCTCTGCACCCTCAGTCCCTGTCTGGTGTACCGTTCCATATGTGCCTGTGCCTGCATTACAGCCCGGAACATACCTGAGTTTGTAAGACCTGTGGGGGCACATCTGCCAGGGGCATTATGACCAGCAGTGCTCCCGCGAGAACCCCTGGACATCCGCCTATGTGGTACCATCCCAGGAATCTGGGTATGGGTTCTGTGAGGGGATGTAAATATCTCTCCATATGTGTGTGGCATACATGCACAAGGTCCACACTGTTGTAAGTCCGTAGACCTCACGGATGATCTGTTGGTCCTTGCTACAACATGAACAGTTGTCACATGTGTGCTGAACAGTAATATTACAGGGAGTATTTATAGGTGATAATGCTACATTACTATACTAGCCTGGTACAGCAGTTGCCAATGCTAAGCTACACATTATATGACTATCATGCATGTGTTACTCTGTCACATCCAGGTTTATATAGCTGTTTACACTACTCCCCCAAACAGCCATTATACACAGTACTGTACAGAACATACATGACATGATCAGATGTTTGACATTTAATGCTGAGCTACATATGTCACAGTTATGTCCCACTGCACACAGCTACACACTAATTTGTCTATGGCAGTAGTCATGCATGGCATCAGTGCATACATACCTACTGCTGAAGTATTTACAGTACTCTTCATAAACATCTACTACTTGCCGGTAACCACATATCTGTTACATACCTGTTTGTCACTTTCAGGTCCATCTGTGTATGTTTTGACAATTTTTTTTTTTTGGTATTACTTAAGTAAAGGTTACTTTTACTTAATTTCTTTTGGTTATTAATTATTTTTTTTACTTAATCAATATATTTGGTTAGTAATTCAGTCAACTCTTTTTACTTAATTAAACTTTTGTGTTATTAAGTAATAATTCTTTTTTACTCCTCCCCAGGTTCACTGATGCTTTAACACATGCAATATAATGATTGCATGTGGGGATAGCAAGTACAGTCTGCTTTTTAGGTATCTGCATATGTACATGTGATGCCCTCTGCACCAATTGGTGCCCAGCATTTGGTAAATGCATACAGCCTGCTGTGTGGTAATTGCAGTGCTCACTGTCATACCAACCCAATGCTATAAATTGCTAAGTTGTGTAGGCGTAGCCCTTTCAGATTTCCAGAGTGGGGCCCATGCTTGTTTGTTGTGGACACTGTTGTTTAAGTCAGAAGGTTGGTATACTTCTTATATCTGAAGCTAGAGGTGTAGACAGTGATGTACATGTTGTACTCAGACCTGACTATTGTCACTTCCAGTACAGAGCTATCAGTGTAGAGTTTAACTCACCCCTACAAATGCTTACACAAGATATATGTGAGTATGTAGTTTCTTTTCAACTTATGTAATTAACTGCCATACAAAAGTAGTTATTTAGAAGTATTCTTTTGGCACATGAACTGTTTGTGAACTGTTATACTGTGCATATTGATGTACTCACTTCTGCAGGGTTTATGTATTTTTATTGTTGACAGCACAGGATTCTCAGGTAAACTGGACAATTCCACTACTGAATATGCCTATCTACATCCTTGGTAGACCCTAAACACACACTTATATTTAAAATTTGGGGGGGATGCAGACATACAGAGAGCATTACGTCTTATTGTGTGAGTGTTATCTTACTGGACTTAAAGGATTGGTGTATACCTGTTAGTTTATCAAGGCAGGTGGTCTATCTGCATAGTTCCCAACTGTGAACCTATCCAGATGGTAGCCAGATGTTATCCTGTTATTCTTTGTCTCTGCAACCCACATGGCATTGTTACAGTCAGTTCCTACCAGTACATGGCTACATCCTTTGGTATTTCTGTGTTGTACTCCTACATAAGGATATGCTTGTGGAAGTCCTCCCAAAACTATTTGCAGAGTGTGTAACAGCAGATAAGCTGATATGCCTCTGTGTTTGTGCCTCTGCCAGGTCTATGAAACACTCAGATACATATTTGCTTGGAGTCAGGGATAGGTAGTTAAAAGTGAGATACACCTTCCAAATAATAGAGACAGTAAGTGTAGACTTGAGTGAAGCAGTGCATATGGATTAGTACTCCTTTTATGAAGTACAAGCGGTGTCTACTGTTATTATTGTCATTAATCATTGTGTAATACACCACATCTCTGACTAACATCAGTACTTTTCAGAGGGATTCAGAGGGACACAGCTAAAATATGTTTCACAATCAGGGGCATCCCTGAAAAGTAGTCACAGTTAGGAAGTATGGCCTTTGCCCTAATCAGATATGCCAGTGTCTGTCCTGCTATGATACTGTGTGGGGGTTGTAAAGTGCCTCTATAACATTATTTGCTGCTAGAATGGCTGCTTCTCTTATCACAGTCATGTAATGCAATTCCACAACAATTGCTGGTAAAGATCCACAGAACAAGCTTTGTGTTATGGCCTTCCTGTTTTTCCTTTACATTCACTCATTGTATTGCATGATATATTTATTTCAGCACCAAGTTATTGTATATCTGCTGTGGCTTAGTGGTACTTCATGCAGTCAAGTGTGTCCAAGGTCTGGGGTACGAGACTGACAGAGGTGTTTTATTTTGCTACTGGGCAGAATAAGGGCCCTGACATACACAATGATTAAGGCACTTTGAATCAGTTGTAAGTGGGTTTGCGTGAGTTTGCGCGATGCTTAGCAATGCTTAGCTAAGTGCACACATGCGCACACTCGCTCAAACCCGCTAACTACTGCTTAAAAGTGCTTACTCCCGCTAACCCCCATGCTAATTTCTTTGAAAAAAAAGAAAATGGGGAGATAGAAAAGTGGTGAAAAAGGGGGCACAAAGAGGGAAAGACATTGGGGAAACCAGCTCGGGATGTGCAGGACAGGTGTAGGGAAGGTCCATAGCTGCCCATTTCTTTACCAGCAACAGCTGTGCATATGTTACATATTTGGAGTGAAATTTGAAATCTTCCACCCCTGAGAGAGGGGTGAGGACAACAAAGTATGTTGTACTGCCAATTATAATTATCAGTTTACATGTCCAGCAGACATGTGTGTGAAATGGGCAGCTATGTATGGGGTGTACTTTTTTTGTGGGAACAGATTGCACTTTTTTTTTTTTTTTTTCAGGTGAGAGTGGAATGTGAGGTAGAGGAAGTAGGTATATTTGGGGAGGTAGGTTGGGGAGGTAACAGACAAGACAAACAAGATGCATACAGGGGCAGAGTATGACACATGGGTTGGGTGAACACAATTGACGGGGACGGATGTTTGGAAATCGCAAGCCCATGAGCCCACAGATGGTAACAGTGGAACTGAGATCCCCACCCATGGGCAGTCACCACTGCACCTTCACAGCCCTGAGGGTGGCTGAGCTGGGGGCTGCATAGGAGGGGCAGGCTCACCCGTGAGTCACGCCCCTCTCGCCTTGAGCTGGCATAGGGGATCAGCAACTAAACACTGGATCTCCCTACGCACTACAAGCCGGACCATTCAGAGGGTGACAGGTGGCCCTTCACCACACATGCTTGCAGGGGGGGTGAGCCCCATCCCCTGCAGCACTTCCACCCGAAGGTGGCACAGGACCAACGGAGGAGGGTAGCCCGGGCTGGGCACCGGATCTGCTGGTGCCAGGTGCAATCGCCAGCTGAGGAGGGACAGGTGGGTCCGCTGGGACTGGCCTACCCATACGTTCTGTGATTAGGTGTGTTTAATTCCAACATAGACAACAGCATTCCAAATTAGTTGTAACAGCATGCAGTAATATTCCCATTAACCCAACACACCAGGGTTCCAACAGTTGAACAGCAAGCATAACACATGCATATATTGAATGACAGTGAGCATTACAACAGCATGCAGGGATGATTGGTGGCAACAGGCCACCAAGATTGTGGTATTTGAACAGGGTACATGCATCAAAGCAAATGCAGATATTTGTAGAACAATAGGACATATGTCCCAACAAATGTTTTGAGATTAGACATACCCATTGAGGTGTGGAATTGCATTGTTTATGCACATACAGTAGGGTGTAAAAAGAAACCTCCATTAACATCTTATAAGTACTTTTAGTCTACACTACATTCCTATTGACTGCAGGTGTATATCCCCTACATGTATTATTACACTTGGCAACATGCATTAGGTTGTGTAATGGGTTTGGCTAGTTCATTATATACCTGACCTATATCTGAATACTAACTGTCCAAGATGCAGATGTTACTGCTACATAGTTATATTTTTTTATTTATATTTATGTATCTACATATCTGGATGTGTTCACGTGACATTTTCAGTTATATTTCTGCAGAACCCTACATTTCATGTAGCACACTCACATTTCTGGGGAACACATTGACAAGCTACTCATGTGCCAGATTTACCTATGCATGCCAGCCATTAACCGACTGTTGAGGACTGTATATATGCTTCACAGCTACTTGCACTTCCTTCATCCACTTTATATGGGACAGCCCAACTGTGGGTTCACAGCACTTAATACAACAGTACTATTTATATAATGCAAGGGTACAACAACATTTCAAAGTAAGTGACACAGACACACTCCAAGTATTATACCTTTATTAATTACATTACACACTTTTCTACAGGCTCTCTCCTTTATTTGATATTACAGTGCATACGGAAGACTTATTCAAGACATATTATATCTTTATTAATAGGTTACAACACTCTTTTTCAGGCTCGCTCACTTATTTTATATGACAGTACATGCAGAGATATTATTCCAGACTTATTTTATCTTTATTAATGGGTTACTACACTCTTTTTCTGGCTATCTGACTTATTTTATATAACAGTACATGCAGAGAAATTATTCAGGGCATTTTATGGCTGTATTATTGGTCTACAATACTTTTTTCAGGCTCTCTCACCTATTTTATATAACAATACATGCAGAATAATTACTAACCTCCCTGGTGGCAGCCTTAGCAGCCTATCTGCATAGGCTTGCTGATTCGCAGCATGGACACCTGCAGCTGTGAAGTAAATGAAGGGATATTGAGACGGATGGCTACCTACTCAGTAGTGGGGCATCTTGCATGTGACGGGCCTCCTGTATCCATTGGTTCAGTAGGTCCTGCTTCCGTCTCTTCAGGTCTGCATGGTGGTGACAGACCTGCTCACCAGTCCGAGGGATGCCTGTGGCACAGGTGAGATCATGAGCAAACCGGTTCCAAGCCTCTGCTTTGTACTCCGTCCCTTGGAACTGGCCCTGCAGGAGTCTAGACTCATGACAGTGGACAAGGAGCCAAACCATGCATTTTGACTCCCCAATGCCCCAGCACTGCGCTCGAAAGAGAGTACCCTCTCCAGCACCAGACATTCTAACTGCAGATGGGAGCTACAATCAGTTATGGCGAGTATTCCTGCCTATGGAGCTTAAATATGCCGCATTTCCCGCACTTTTTTGTGATTGGCCATTTCTAAAAATTCTCGGCTGACTGCAGACCTGCTTAGTAATGGTTAATCTACCATTTATAAGTATATGTATGTTAACAGTGGATGTTTATCCTAACCTGTCATGGCTTAGTGGTTCAGTACTTTGATTATGGTGCACAGTGTCCCGGGTTCAAACCTTGTCATTGCTTTTTTATTTTACTACTGACCAGACAGGCTAGGGGGTGTGGCTGTGTTTAGGCAACTTTGCTCTACGTTGCTCCACATTACCCTACGGCGCACTGGTTAGCGTGGTGCGCAGCTCCGCGCAGACCTATTGCGCTGGGTAAAGCGCTTCTTAGGTATGGGCAACTATATTGCTCTGGGTAACCTGCATGGTCCATGTTAGACTTGGAGTGGAGTCAGCGTGCCCTCATAAATATGCATGGCACGCTGACATCATACCGTTCAACTGCAGTTTCCGAGTAAGACATATTTAGTCTTACACGGAGGACTCATGAATCCGGGGGAATGTCTTATTTTCTTTGTAGTCCCTGCCTTTTTATAACACATTGCTTTATTAAAAACTGGACATTACTGCAAATTCACATTTTCTGTTAACCACAGCATATATCTCACAGATACAGGCTAACACATTATAAATTAAAACCTTTTGTGTTCCTTCTCTGAATTTAACAATTCTCCCTGCATATATCTTGCATTATAATTTGTTTTTATAAACGCCAGAGTAGTCGAAATGAACCTCGATTCCTATGTAGCATGTAGAGAGCACCTTTCATTTTATGGCAGGCCATGACCTGGTTCTCTAAAGTTTCAGGTTCATGCACACACACACACACACACACACACACACACCATATACATACATACATACACACATATATAATAGACACACACACATATACACACACATACAAACACACACACACTCAAATGCACAATGACTGTCCATCTCTAAAGTGTCATTGTCAAACAAAGCATCTGAGCTGCACAGTTTCTACTAAGAAAGAAATTATGTAATTCCCTTTGTAGGCACAAGTGAATATTTAAGAACTATATTTAATGTTAGTATTTTACTAACCCAAAAGCATGAGGAATTGCAAAACCTATGTAGATTGACTAAAGGGTATTACAGCACATTTGTGTTCCTCTGTCTTTTTATTTTCTACCAATGTGAAAGGTGTCTAAATACAGCAACATTTTCTGAGAGTAGTGTTGGGCAGAAATCACTTCAATAGAGCAGTATAAAAAGTTGTACAGGAAATTAAATAGAATAATCTTAGGGAAATTGAGAAAAGAATCATGGCTATGTGTATTAAGGGTATAACGTGATTACAAAGTCAGTGAGTGACAGAATTATAGGAGAGATGAAGAACCAATTACATTGTTTTCTCTTTTGATATCTCACTGTGTTGGAAAAGTGGAGAGATAAACTGTCGATTCATTGACATTTTCTGCATGAGAAAAGTAGTAAAATATTTAGACTAAAAGGCCAGAATTTACAGATTTTTTCACCCAAGTTGTTTTTTGCTGAAACATTTCTAAACAAGCAGAAACCACCTTGACATCCCACACCCTCAACTGAGTACAATCTACCTTAATACTACAAGTTGTATTTACTGGAAAGGTTTCTCAGCATATATTCAATTTACTAAAGCAGATTTCCTGAAGTTTTACATACTGCTGCTTGGTGCGAGATTGTTTAGATCACAACTGTTTGAGCTTCAGAGCTTTAAGTACAAGCTGGCAGCTTCTTGTTCCTCAATCTGTATGGGTCAGCTTTGTTTGTGGTCATCTTTTTAGTACTTTGTTTGCGCTCTCGACTGCAGCCTCCCAAGGGAAACAGCAAGACAGATTTTCATTGTCTGATGCCAGTTACTCTTTTTCCAGCATGCAGTGTCTTTGGATTGATCTTAATAAAGTATGGAGGGTTAAATGCTTTTCTCTGTTGTTTTTCTTTTTGTTTAATTGGCTTGCAAACCTAATGGTCTTGTATACATGTGTAAAAGCAAGTGTTCACCTGAGTTGTGCATTTAGAGCTATGTTTGCCTAGAATTTGTGAGCTAGGATGTGCAGCTCTGAGCAGTGAATCTATTTGTGATTTGCATTTTGGCTAATCATCTTTGATAGTTTGCTGTGCTTCCTTCCCTATCTCCCATATTATTCTAGAACTTTCATTTAATTGCATAAAATAAGGCAATACAAATAAATTTAATTTTACCTTTGACTGTATCCTGTTAGCATTGTTTCTTATAAAACAACTCTAGGTTACAAAGGTAGATTTATAAGTACTGAAAATACTGGACCCATCAGTAATTTCTATTGAGTTTTATTAATTTTCAGCCTGATATTCTGGATAGGAAGGTGTAGAAATACACAGGATAATGGGTTAGCATGTGCATAAAGACTTGGCCATGCATTGTCACAGGGACAGATGCTGTGATTATTTAGTTAACATTACATTACTTTACTGAATTGTTAGCAACCTAGGGTGTCCAGACTGATCAGTCAAGATCTCCTTCTGATGATGTTTAACTTTGTAAGACTGATTATTTATTACAGGCTAATCCAGCAGCTGTCTTAGCAATGGAATGGCACATATTGATATTTATGAAGTCCATCTCACTCTTACATACTCACAGCTGCACCCCCATGGCTGTTTATTTGGTCAATGGCTATTCATCACTGAGTGACCACATGCTCAATATCCAGTCATGAGAGTGTATGTTATCTCAGAATCTCTTGGCTACCTTTGCTAGAAACCAGAATTTCTGCAGCATACAGGCTGTCAAATCACATTTATTTATTTATTTTATTTTAAATATGCTTTGTTAACACGTTTGCTCCCAAGTGAACAGCAACCTTTTGCAGAGGCAATCCATGGAGATATAGTCCAATAAAATAACTGATATAAGATTGCATCACAGCATGTACAGTAAAACTAGAGACTGTACAAGAAATCACATTTTGGAAGTATTAACTCACTTGCTGAAACTCAGCAGTATGAGCCCAATGGATACAGCTTAAAGGTGCTTACAGTAATGTAACACTAAGCTGTACAGTTAGAACAAACAGTTGTCTTATATATGCATGTTGACGTATGTGTTCTGACCTAGAACATCCTGCATTTTGTACTTGGAATGTGAGTGCATGGTGATGCATATATACAGACTTAGCACATCAAGCACTGTGTACAAGGAATGAGAATGCATGGTGATGCATATGCACTGACTGAGCAAATCGTGTGTTGTGTACCTGGAATGAGAATTTGTGTGTTCTGACTCAGCACGTCATATTTTGTTTACTAGGAAAGAGGATGTATGTTGGTGCATTTGTACTGATTCACCATATTATGTATTGTGTACTTGGAATGAGAGTACATAGCTATGCATGTGCACTGAATGAGCACATCGTGTGTTGTGCACATGGAAAGAGGATTCATATGTACTCACTCAGCACATCATGTATTGTGTACTTGAAACGAGGATTCATGTGTACTCACTCAGCACATTATGCACTGTGTACTTGGAATGAGGATGTATGTGTACTTACTTGGTACATATGTTGTGCACTGCACTCGGAATAAGGATGCATGTGGATGCATGTGTACAGATTTGGTATATGTGTTGTGCACTACACTTGGAATGAGGATGCATGTGGATGCATGTGCACTGACATAGTACATCATGTACTATGCATTAAGAATGAGGATGCATGCATTCTGATTCAGCTCATCATGCTTTGCAGAGAAGGCATTAAGATGCATATGGATACATTATAACTGACACAGCACAGCATGTGTTTTGCATTTGGTATGCGCAACGGACAACTAAGGTATGAGCAGAAAAAGACCATCATCTGCAGTGTGACAATTCCTGCTCCCTGCCATCCAGCCTTTTATACACATTCATAATCATGTACAAGAGAGTTTAAATGATAGGAGCAGTAAAAGATGATCAATAGACCAGCAGAAGGGATGAGGAATTTACATAAAAAATAGATAACTGGCTGGAACTGAATGACTATAATCTAAAACTTCAGTAAACTCTAAAACAATTTACCCTTAGTTTTTTTTCCAGATATGCCATTACCTGTGACATATCTACTAATAATGGTTGAGTTCTGTGTTTTCAAAATGTAAACAATGCTCCTGCATATGTTTGAAAAGTTGCTTAATTCAAACATTGTTGATCTTAAGTTCATTATGAAGTTTTACTTATTCTAAAATTATTCGATGTACTTTTCATCTGGCCATATCTATTCCAAAATGCAGTTCCAGGCTTGCTCATAGATTCTCTACACACAATTCACCTTTCCTATTACACCGCTTCTAGCTTCTCTCAACTCACCTCTTTCACCTCATAAATTCAAGGATAGAATTATTTTCTGCTTTATTTCTTCTGAAATCTGCAGCAATTACTAATGTCAGCATATCAGTTTCCTAACAGTCTTCTGCTGTCTCTTTTTTTCTCTCTGCCTCTACATTTCTTTTGCCCCTTCTTTGCAGCTAGATTATTTACAGCTGTGTGGGGACTCAACATTAAACATTTTGTTCAACCTTAACTAGCTGACTTCAGGCCAAGGAGTGGCCCATGAATCCCTCAGTTCTCCTTGCATACATTCTTCACTGAAAATGCAACCGAATCTGTTCTTTTTATTAGCCTTTGCTCAGTGACTAATTTTTATGTGATTTTATCTACCTTGCAGTTTTTTATTGAGATGCTATTTTACTGCCCACTCTCACCTGACATGACACTGTTTTAAAGAGCTAGCAAGTAATAGACAATAATTTAGAGCTATGATATTAGAGCTGCAAATGAATAATAAAGCTACGGAACATAAAAGTCCATCCCAGTGTATAACTAAAAGCTTATAAAGACAGTCTCAGGCCACTCAACAGTGCACATATACTTGTTCATAGTTGGGGAATGAGATTCTGGAAGAATAAAAACTAGACCTAATGTTTGTGAACATTGGTAGTCAACTATTACTTTGCCACTTAAACCATAACAATTCTTTTGGCAAATTGCATTTTTATCTTTCTATATATCTATCTATGTATAATATGTTTGTGTGTGTGTGTGTGTGTGTGTGTGTGTGTGTGTGTGTGTGTGTGTGTGTGTGTGTGTGTGTGTGTGTGTGTGTGTGTGTGTGTGTGTGTGTGTGTGTGTGTGTGTCCATCTATCCATCCACAACCCCTTTTTCCCATTTTTGCACATGAAGTAAGGGTGTTACTTCAAAAGTGACAATTATCTAGAGCCAACCGGGTGGCTGTGTGTGTGTGTGTGTGTGTGTGTGTGTGTGTGTGTGTGTGTGTGTGTGTGTGTGTGTAAAAAACACACTCACACACACACACACACACACACACACATATATATATATATATATATATATATATATATATATATATATATATATATAAAACTCTTGAGTCAAGTTCTATGCCCTCAGGTTCATTACAGGTACTTTTTCCTAGTGGCCTCACATCCTGTGATTCCTAAAGCTTCTTTGCAATTTTTTATCACATATTGGGTAACTTGTTTGTGGTGCTGCGGTAGCATTGTCGCCTCACAGTAAGACGTTGTCCTGCTCAATTCCCAGTTAGAGCGTCTTCTGTGTGGAGATATGTGTGAATGGGTGTACCTTCATTGAAGGTTGTGTGTCAGGGCTGGCAACTCGGCACTTAAAAATCCACTGCCAATCATTAGCGGACCAGAGTTCTGCTGTGGCAACCCCTAACCGGGAAAAGCCAAAAGACACAACATTGGCTAACTTGTTCCTGATGGTACTGATGATGATGATAATGATGGAGATGATGTACTCAGTCATGCTTATAGACTGCTACAATGTTTATTAACATGACTGTTGAAATGCTTGTTCACATCTCTAAACAATGAAATCTAAAACATACATTTAACAGCCTCATTCTGTTTTTAGTCACTTGGTATCTCTTTTCAAATGCTTGAGCCACCAATTCAAACTGGTAAATATGCTTGGAAATTACATTGATTCCCTGATTTTGTACTCTCAAAAGCATATAAGGCTGATCTGCTTAATTTTCTAGCTTGCTCTGATAATGCTATTACCTATGGTCAGGAAAAATAGTTATGTATCACCAGCTAAATATGCTGCAGTTCAAATGACCCTGGATTCAACTGATCACACAGGGACACTGACAACTTTCAAAATATTCATAGGTATTTAAAAGCCATCCTCAAAACTCATTTTGCCCTGAAAGGTGATTTTTTTATGTTTGATTTGTAAAGTTACAAGCTGATATAAAAATATGTGATGAGTGTACTGTAGTTCAAAGATAGTGGTTCTCAGAAGCATATTCCACAGACTGGCCCTTAAACCATCGATGGCTAAAAATGTTATGGGATTGTTTAGCCTAGTGAATGTGTGCTTCTAACTTTACCAATTTCCACAGCTTAACACTAGTGTTATATGCCACCTTTGGGGACTTACCTCATGACACATCTCTCTGCCATACTTTAGCATCTTATGCAGAGGCAACTGCTTGTCATTAGTTCATACAGCATGAACTCACAAATTTGGTGGTGAAATGTCTCATTGTCTTTTTTATTTCCTTGTAGGAGAGATTAAACCTAAGGCTAGTCCTCCAGCCACACAAGTCTATCCCAAGGAAACACTTCTTATTCTGTCATGTGACTTATATATTTGGTTGTTTCAGTCAGTTTGGCTGACAAAAAGTAGCCAAAACAGTACTGACTCTACCACTTCAGAACTTATGTCTTTTCCCTCTCTGAAATGTGCCTAGTACCCAAAATACCTTGCCTCCAAGAGCTTCTAAAAAACTAAACTACTTTTTTTTTGAAACAATGGGATCCATGATATATGGGAAGTTAAGCATCATAACAAGGAAAGACCTCACTTGTAACCAAGCAGGACCTCCACAGAACAGGAAATGGAGTCACAATATCAACTCAGTGTTTATTCCCCATGTTGTATAAGCTGCTAAAGAAGACCCATATGGCCTGGTGGAATACTTCATATGGGAAGGAAATGTTCTCATCAATAGAGACTGTCACTTTTCATTAATGCCAACAGTAAGAGTTCTATTAAGGAAACCACAGGGTATTTTTGGCAGATATTCTGTGGCCTAATGGTTAAGGTGCTTGCCTTACAAACACAAGGTGCAGCGTTAGAGCCCCACAAGGGATAATTGGCTAGGCTTAAAACAGCCCACAAGGACAGCTAGCCTAGTACTAACCTGTGAACAGCTCACTGATTTTCACACCCAGATCTTCCTTTCGATTGGCTATCTTTTGACAAATTTATCTGAGCATATTTGGTCACCTGATTTTCAAGATACCTTCAGTGATGATTTTCCTTTTACTATTACTTGATCAGATCTCAAACAGAGCTTCCTTCCCAAGGTTATTTTATGAAGCAGTTGTAACATTTAAGCAAGCACTGCTGATGCTCTACTTGAATGCATTAGAGATAAGAACTTTTTATACCACTTGTAATGGTGAAATCGGTGTCTCTTTTCCTACAGAGATTGTCTTGGCTGTCCAGGAAAGTCCCTTACCCCAACTCCTCAAAGTATTGAGGGTTCAGTGGCAGCAGATGGATTACTGTGGAAGTAATGACCTCAGTGAAGGAAAGAAAAAGGGCTTAGAAGGAATAAAATGTTTTCCACTGTCAAGGCAAATGCATTATTCAATAGTGGTGAAAACATTTCCCACAACAGTAATGTGTGTAATAAATGTAATGGCCCTTTGGAGTAAAGTCCAGACAACTTGCAAATTTATTCCTTAAGTTATCAGGTGGTGTCACTACACAGATGTGTGTGCTATCAGTCCCAAAAAAATTGTGATGCCAACAGTTGGCAATCTTGTGTCAATTACCAGACCTTTGAAGGTGGTCAAGGATCATGAGTACACTCAGAACAGTGGGAATTTAAGTGGGAATGGTGATATGTACAGCAATCACACAGTTAGTACATATATTAGTAACAGAGGTGTGGGTAACAGCAAACCAACATCATACCAGCTATCCTTCAGAACCACACTGTCATCACAAATACCACAGTAGGTGGTATACAAGCATGCACACAGGAGGGGATCATAACATAAGTGAACATGTATTAGCTCACCTATAAAAGAGGTTGCATTGTCTAGGCAGCTGTGGGGGAACACTACAGCATACATCTGCAAACCCTGTCAGGTATTTAGAGTACATGTATACTGTACAGTCTTGTGCGCAGAAGACTTGCATCCCACCTCCACAAGATGATCCTACATGACTGCAGGGCCCACAGGATGATAGTCTACTACCTCCATCACCACCTATACTGAAATAACTATCATCAGCATCAGCTGATCATTGTGCAGTAGTCTGTATATGTAGTTAATGTACTTTAAGCAATACTCCATTATAAACATATCTAAGTAAGCAGTAACATTCCCTCCATGTTGCACCCACATCCATGCCCCAGTGATTCCAAAAATGGAGTCTTCACGCTTTACTAAGAGTAACAAACAGACATTATCTATTAATTCTAGTCATTGCTGTGAGGACCTTCCACTGTCCCACAGCAGACCAAGGTCCTGGACCTCATCCTTACCATTGTGCTCAATGACATTAATTCTAGAATGGCTGTACTCCAGCTTCCATGCCCACCAATGACATTTACATCCAAGACCACCTCAACCCACCTCTACTGCCTCAGCTCTTGACTGCCATCTTGACCCATAAGAATGGTGACATCTGTTTAGTGTATATTAACAATCACCTCAACCTCCTGCATGGTAAAATTCATATTTGTTTTCTAGCCATTCACTGAAACAGAGGTGACAAAACATAAAGTAATTCTTATAATGGCTAACTTCTTCCACACGCAGCCCAACAAATATGCAGGCCAATAAGAAAAGCAGGCCTAAGAAATATACATGGTAGTAAATTAAATGCTTAGCCACACTCTTTCAATGTATTTATTTAATAAAATCTGCTATCCATACTCACAGACTGGACCTAATTTAGCTATAGTCCCATTAATACAGCAGGATCACAGCAAGAAATGGCGTTAAAGTTAAGGCTGATAGATAATGTGAAAATTACCAAACTGTGTTACGGGACATCAAATCTAAAAATATTCACATATATAAAGTAACCAAATCATGTGCAGCCTCATACAAAATGTTTACTTACAGTCATGGAATATGCAACTCTCAGTCGCAGAACTGCTAGTTAAAATCCTGTGCGCGAGTGCGGAATGTGTTTACATCTGCGTTGGCACATGCGTGTGCAATGCCGGGTCCTCCTTAAAGGAGAATATGCTGGCACTGCAAATGTAAACATGTTCCACACTCGCGAGTGGAGAGAGTTTATTTTTTAAAAGCTTTTTATTTTTTTCTGCCTTCAGGTTGTGTGGGTTAACCAAAAAGGGGAGGCACGTGCTCCTACGCCAAAGCCTAAATCCACCACTGGAGTTAGTTAGGTATCATGCTTTCGACTGCCCAGATTTTTGCAGAATGTCCAGATTTTTTCCCCAGATTTTTGGGCTGTTCCTCATAAAAGGGACTGAAGTTTCAGACTTCATATCCTGACAATGATTTATCAGCATTTCTCACTTAGTATACTCAATTTCTGTGGTCATACTATGTATCTATATCTTTCTCAATTGGTGAGACAACACTCAAACGGCTATTGTTTTAATTGGCTCCTTATAAATACTGTTTTCTATTTCTGCCTTAGCAGTCCCCAAAATAATTCTCCTATTTTCACTGGTCCCCAAGTATAAAAAGGTTGAAAACCATTGGTTTATATAGCATCATTTTGCAGGTATCAGGGGAAATAGTTCCAGTTAGCTGGAGCTATTTTGGTAAAGCTGTTAAATCATAACTTTTGGAAGTTTGAGCTTTAAAGTGTGAAGGTGCTGCTACTGACTTCTCAGAAATTGTAAGGGGATGATATTAGGTTAAGCTTGTATTTTAAGTTTAGAACAGAAGCTGAAGTCTAGCAGTGTGACAGTTAAATCCGAGTGAAAAAAGCAGGCCATTGGTGAGACAGGAAACCAAATATTTTTTAAGTGTAGTTAGTGGTGTTCTCTAGCTAGTGCTAATGTTGTAAATCTACCTATTTTGTTTATTCATTTTTGGATTGTTAGTATGTTCAGCTGGAGTTTAGAGCTGTTACAGGAGGGGTGTATTCCTGGCACTGAACAAGAATATTTCTGGCTAGTGATTAATGTGCATCCAGTCTGAGGTGCTCATTTGCTGAGTAGCAAACATTTACTCATTTGATTAAATTGTTTGCAGCTTATATATGAGTAGTAACTACCAGACATCACTGTTTCACACAAGGTTTATAGAAATGGCTTCCCATCACAGTTAAAGCATTGTTATTCCATTGTAAACACACACATTTAAATTACCACATAACAGATACTTCCCATGTCTACAGTATAAGCTGGCTGCCGGGGAACAGTCTTACACGTTTCAAGGCTCTGATGATATTTCATTAATTAGACCCCTTTCAAACTTTCCATAAGTGAAAGAGCTTTTTGCCAACTTGCATCAGCATGCAGGATTAATATCTTGAAAATTTCAGACAAATAGACAACATAGTTCATTTTATACAGAAAAAACGAAATCATATGCTCAATGAGAACACAGGCACTTGCTTTACACACCCTGGCTAAGTAATACATACCACAGTGCTTCTATTCTGGCAGCACCTGCAACCATGAATGATAGCTAATCCTGCTAAGACTATCCTTTCTTGCACACTGCAGCTGACATTATCCAAATTCAGTCAGGCCTTTTTGGCAAGCATGTACTTTGCAGGTATATTCTCTAAAGAAAAGTAATTGGCACTCCCCCTTATATTATTTCAGCATATGAATACAGAAAAAATGTATGTAATGGATATTTGCTAAATGCTCATGTTTTATTGCAAATTCAAGTTGTATTTTGATAAGATGGTTTATGTTTTGTTAAGCATTCAACATGCATTCTTTGCTATGATTGTTTTTCTTGTCTCTGCCTGTATTGTGGCTAAAAAGGGTCTATGGATCAGTTCACTTACCTGGTTAGCAAATGTAATTATTAATTAAGTAATATTCAGTCCATCATCAGACCTAAGTATTTGTACTGTGTCACCTGACCTACATGATTTTTAAGATTGTCGTAAATTTTAAGGCTTCATAAATATTTTGAAGACTTTTGATGCAATAAATCATGTAATGCTCCCATCAAAATGCTCATCCCATTCTTCCTCCCATAAAGGCAACAGGCAGCTTTCTAGAACACAGATGCTACTGTACTATTGGGTACATTAATTCTGATAATACCCCCCATAACAAAGCCCCCCCCCACTGGCCTGGTCTGATATGGAGTAGGTTTATAGGTTATCTCTCTTTTTAGCAATCTCTTCTTTCCTGACATCCTCCTAGGCAAGAAACAGTAATTGCATCATGCAAATAAGGACTTTACTTAATAACAGCAGCATGGCACCTTTTGGTCAGTTCATAAAAATGAAGTCAGGTAGTGCCCACAAAACTCAGATTATACTCTAGAGGACTAATCAACAACTGGAATCTACTTTTTGAGGCTTTGCTATGCCACTATCAAACAAAGGGCCTCCAGAGCAAGCACATTCTTTCACATACCCAAGTGTTTGGTTAGATCCTTCACTTTCTTACATACATTGTCTTGAAACAATAATGAACAGAGTCAAGTTCCTGCTCATATAGCCCTACAAAATAAGGGCCTATCCTTTCCATAAAACCAGACTTGATATTAGAAGTGGAATCTTACTGGCACATTGTGAATACTGGGCAGCTATCAGTCTTTTCATCCAAGGCAATGCAGTCAAAACTAACAAGGACTGATTAACAATATTTATAACAGCATATGACATTTCATCATACAAGCTCAGCTCAGAGTAAGCAATGTCTTTCGGCTTATCCTGGTTAGGGGTTACTGCAGTGGATCACCGGGCAGCAGATTGAATGGCAGTGGTGTTTTTACAGTGTCATGTTGCCAGCCCGGCTCCCAGCCCAACCTTCAAAAAAGGCACACGCACACACACACACTTACCTACATGTCTTTAAAACTCACCCAACCACAGGTAGGACATGCAGACTCCGCACAGAAGGCACACCAGCCAAGAATTAAACCAGAGAACTTCTTGCTGTGAGATGACAATGCTAACCACTGCACCACTGCGGCTAATAAAATGGTTTTCCTGGGAGGAATAAGGAAAGGTCATATCTCACAGTCCATATTCTCCACCTCCTCCTTATATATAAGTGCACTTGTGATTTATCCTTCCCTGCTGTTCACAGGTTGGTTGGATAAGTAAAAGAAGGCTTCCTCTGCTGCAATCCTGGGGAGCTCCTCTTTCAAACTGGTTATCCATGTGGTGTTTAATTTCTTAGTGGCAACTTTCTGACCATGGGACACCTTCCATTTTCAGTATCAATTATCAATGCCATGCAGCATTTTAAAGACAGATCATATCCACACTCAGAACAGTCACATTATACCTAGTTTTTTTTTTCTCGGAAAAAAAAAAAACTTCCTACTAGCTCCTCCCAAGTCACACTGTTCCCAGCTCCCAAGTGATATTGCTCCCAGTTTCCTGGAAAAGTCTTCAAACCTAGCTGCTCTAAATGAATCAACCCTCCCTGCTCAGTTAAATAAAATCACTTTGATGTCTGTGCTAGTAAAAACAAGATATAGTGCAAGAAAGCAAACAGCCACTGTGGTTGCCTATATAATAGACCTCTCCATTCAGCTGTTGTTCCTATGATGCAAAATGGGGGGTAAATAAGATCAAATCTTTGGGATGTGGGATAATAGTTGGCAGGTACACAGACAAAGGGAGCATAAAAACACATGGCAACTTGTAATTCTTCCCAGGAGTGACCTATATCTAGTGCCTTGTCAAAGTAATTTGCATAGTCATAAAATTGACAAGTGAAGATTAAGGGACTCAAGCCCAGGTGAACACAATGGAGGCGGAGCTTATCAACAGTTCATATCCTTAACTCTTTGTGCTATAGTGACAGATTCGCATGTTAAAGAAGGCATCATGACCTAACATGTGATATGAAGCTTGAATTATACCGGGGCTTATTCTTTTGATACTGGTCCACATACCAGAAGGGAATAAGTAAGTAAGTAAGCGAATTGTGCAGTTACAGACTTAAGGATGATTTCTGTACATTGGCTAACACTCAGGACAAAATTTTATAACTTCACAGCCACATCTCATGAACTTAAACATTGTTGGTTTGCGGTCATTACCTAATCTACTTTGGAACATAAAGAGCCCCAATAAATAAATAACTTCCTGTGTTAAAAATCATGCAACAAGACTATTCATAGTAATGCTACATAAGTTAAACTGATCAGCACTTCTCAAGCTCCACTGATAATCCTGCCTTCCAAAAACAGACGTATTTTTTTTTTTTTTTTTTTTTTGAAAAGTCACTATCCATTTAAAGAGAAAGTATGTTGTCAGTTTTAATATTGAAAGGTCAAACTATGGAAGCTGCTCTTTAAACTTCTGCTGTGTTTGTTGATTCAGGGATTCTGGTAGAAATAAAGACACGCACATGCACAGATTGTTTATATCCAACTTAATTACTAGAACTATGTATACATCCAAGTGAAAGTGGCAATCTTATCAGCAGGCGTGCCTTATTTATACAGTCAACACATGCAGCCAAATGCTTCAAATATGCACATACTGATATTCTATTTCTTTATGGTTCACACTACCTCCCTCATTAAACTATGCAGTCAGACATTGCTGGTTCTGCCATATTCCAGAATTAAATTGTATTACAGACTGATGAGCAATTGCACAGTGCAGGTTTATATTTACACATTGTTTGGCTGAGTTACTCTTGGCAGGAGGGCTCATCTGGAAAGCATTTTTTATCTGATTCACATGCAACATCAACATATATTATTGATTTTTTAAACATGAATATTGAGAAAAATAATCAGAAAATAACAAGACCATTGCTTACTTTTATGGTGTTATCTGACAATAATTTTACATTTTACTTGATAATTGAATTTGTCTATGAGTATCATTTACTTAAAAGCATGAATTAGATGTTGAAACATTAGAACTGCAAGAGATAAAGCCAGTAACATTTTTAATACTAGGACATGCATAATACGGTAATCACAAAGAGACATTGTGCATAAATATGAAGGGTTATTTTGTGTTGTCCTTGTTCCTTAACACTCCATATTTGGCATAGGAACTATTCAAGGAGTACCTGATATTTTACAATCACCCTGTCTGCAGCGAATGTTAACTGTTAGACTGAAGTATGTGCATGTTTGACAAATAATATTCATTGTTTATTTTTTCCTGGAAACACCTGAAGTCAAACAGTAATGTTCTAAGCTGGCAATGCACACTGTTATCCATTGCCTGTAATACTTTCTCATCTCCGTCTTCCTTCATTGCTTTTTACCCTTTACCCTGTTGCTGCCACTTACTCTCTGCATTAGAGGGTGGCAGTATTGAAAAAATAGAAACTCTTTGTATCTGGCTTTTACCTTTCCTGAGATATGGAGATGGTAGTGTCGGAAGGGCTATTAATGAAAACTGACCTGAGTTTGATATACTCACAAAAAAACTCTCATTAAGAGAACACCAGTTGTTACATCAGATAATCGCACTTAATAGTCTGCTGTGTTACGGCTTGATATAGCAAAAGTACAGAAACAAAAACATGGGTTATATGAGGCATCAAAGCATACTAGCAGCAACAGATCTCTGAGCCTTTTTGGGGGTCATCTGTGTGTACTTCATCTGACTATTACCACAACACTGATTTCTTATTTCCCCCTAACAATTCAGTAAGTCATCAGGGCTACTGGTAGCACTATCTCCAAGAGACATTGTTGACTGCTGAATTCTATCACTTTTTAACTTTATATTTTATGTCACTGTTAGTCTCAGCAATGGAATGCTCATCATGGTAAAGATTTCACAAAATGCAAATAAACTTCATAGAAATGTATCATTGTATAACATAAACTCAAATCAAATTCATGTGAAGTAATTCATCTTAATAATTATTTTACCTGGGCTTTTGAAAGGTATATAGAACATATAAACGCTAATATAAACATGCATTATTATCACATTTTTTTTCCAAATTTATTTGGCAAGTCTTTTCATGTGTTTGACTTCCCTGACATACATAACATATTTTATGCAAGCAGCCTCGCTATGCTAGGTTTTAGTCAAATGAGAGTATCAACAGAATACTTTTAGGTGACTTTTGGAACTCATGCAAATATTTTACTTCACACAGACTAAAGCTGAACCTCTATAATACTAAAAGCAAACTTTGTTGTACCCCCAGCAGACTAACCAAGGTCCCTGTTGCTGGACTTTCAGCTGTTAAAACAATGCCATCTTGGAAATAATTGATAGATATTATTACTCAGTAGTGTCACTTGACACTTCCCTTTTTCATCACTGTAGCTCCTGTAGGCCATAATTAATGTGTAAATGAACCTCTGTCTGAGGATGTCTAGGTTTATCTACCCTAAAAGAGAGGCACTTGGTGAACAAAGTAATTATATCTCAGCTGCAGTATGGTCTCACTTTAAGTGATACTGCCTTATTCGAAAGTAATAGGTTACTACAGGTTCTCTACTGACAGATTCACTTTTTGTTCTCCATGTGCTGAACATCACTAGACATGCTGGAGAAAATGATGTAGTCACCCATAAATAAGAATACAAAGTTATATCTCTGTTGGATTTTCAAACTCCTTAAACTCCCAGGTCTTAACAACAGCCCACCACATTGCCTCTAGTCTTAAATTTAGGCAGCAACATGAACAGCATGACTCAGTGATTAGGACCTCTGCCTCACTACTTCAATGTCCAGCATTCAGTCCTGATATTCAATCATTGCCTCTGCTGAGTGTTGGTTTGCAATGAATTCTTCAGTGTCTTTCAGCTTCTGAAAAGCATGTTGGCTGATTGGCTACTTAGAAAACTATCTTTACATATTGTACTTATCCGATTAGCTACTTAGAAAACTGCCTTTACATATTGTACTTATCCGATTGGCTACTTAGAAAACTGTCTTTACATATTGTACTTATCCGATTGGCTACTTAGAAAACTGTCTTTACATATTGTATTTAAGCATTGTCACCTCACAGTAAGTCGCTGTCCGGTTCGATTCTCAGCTAGAGCGTCTTCTGCGTGGAGATATGCGTGAATGGGCGTACCTTCATTGAAGGTTGTGTGTCAGGGCTGGTAACTCGGCACGTAAAAATCAACTACCAATCATTAGTGGACCGGAGTTCCGCTGTGGCGACCCCTACTGGGAAAAGCCAAAAGACACAACTTATCCAAATGGCTACTTAGAAAACTGCCTTTACATATTGTACTTATCCGATTGGCTACTTAGAAAACTGTCTTTACATATTGTACTTATCCTTACCCTCATGGCCATGAAATGTGACTGAAAAAGGTCCAAAATAGAGCAGTTCATTTAAATTTATTTCCATGAAAGCCCTGAATATTAAGATCCAGAACAAATGGCATTACCAACTTGAAAAGAGTGATAAGATAGCTACCTTTCCTGGTGTACACACCATTTTCTCATTCATTATGAATGCAGAAACAAACTTCAGTGAGCACAAAGACTGATTCTCAAACCTAAATAACAGTCAGATTGGAGCCTTTCCTTCAATACACACAGAGCCTTAAAACAGTATGGAATTGCCAGTCTTTATTTCCCACAGTGCCACAAAATCAGGGTCTCTCCCTTCTCTGCAACCAGACCTGATACCAAGCAAGTAACTTGTACCCCTCTGATGCTTCACAGCTAAGGAGTTATAATATATGTAAATCATGATGGAAAGTTAACATATTTTCTAGCTTAAAAAGAACAGATTTATTAAAGATAACTCCAATCCATAGCAGTGGAAGAGGTCATACGGATCCATTGGAGAGGGACTCTACATCAACATGATGAAAGTCTGCGGTTCAGGTTCATTTCAATGCCCAACTTTTCCTTTTAGCTTTTATCATGATAGCCACTTTTTGCACGTTTTGATATGTACCTTAAACTGCTTACTTTCAATCCATTTTTTTTCTACAGCACTATCTTTACATTTTACTATTTGTTCAGCCTTGCATTCATAATTTACTATTCACAGCTAACACATTAAAGTGCTTCACACTGTCACCTGCTTGTGCCCAAAAAAATATAAAAAAAAAGCATTTGCCATTAACAAATATGTAGTGCATGGAGAACAGTGATTATGCACTGCTATTCAGAAAAAGACAAACCAGT